>NC_090242.1:28887281-29087281 GCF_024489055.1 Chanodichthys erythropterus | reverse complement strand
CGGATCCCATTCTGTAGTGTCTTAGCTTATGGCTAATGAAAACCTCATCTCATCAATAGTTAATTTTTTTATATAAATATCGAATCAGCCATATTTGCAAACTGAATAGTGTGAACATCCTCTATCCAGTCACTGTATTGTGACTGATCTTTCCTGTACAGACGCAAATAAACATTCTCTTGAAGTGAAATGACGAGAAAGGCTAATTATATCTATTATAAGTGTCCTGTTAACAGAAGAGTTTATATAGCATCAATAACATTTAAGTAATCTATTTTTAACAAAAACGTGCATTTAAAATAGTGATATTGTTGGCTCGTGACATTTAGAGTTATTTCTTTGTTATATTGAATGCATTTTGTTTTGTACTCTGTGTGTGTGTGTGTGTGTGTGTGGATAACAACAGTAGGTTAAAAGCTTATGTAATTAGTGAACTGTACAATTATTTTCAGTTTGAATAGTAATGGCCTTTGCTTATTTAAACAGGATTTTCCCATCCTCTGTCAAACATGCTTGGGAGAAAACCCTTATATCCGCATGGTAAGTAGAGTTAGTGCTGTTTCACTTATTAGTTTGTTAATTATTAATGAAATCAAGTTGTATTTATTTATTTATTTATTTATTTTTTGTATTCAAACACATTTTCACTTTGTATGTGTATTTCCTTCAACAGACCAAAGAGAAATTTGGCAAAGAGTGCAAGGTACTGCTGCGTTCATCCTCATAAAATTGCTAAATGTGCTCCTGACTGGGTTCCCACAGTCATCTCAGAACGTTTCTATGCCTAATATATTAATTCAAATGGTTGGTACATGATATACAAATGGAAGTTCGGTCCAGTAATCTCTTAAATTATTTGTCAAAATCTCTATCCAGTACACAGCAAAGTCATGGAAATTAATTGATAAAAGACTCCTTATTTTTTACCCCACATTTTGAAAGTGCAGCATATTTTTTTATTGTGTATTCTTCCTATCTTCTAGATCTGTGCGCGTCCCTTCACGGTGTTCCGCTGGTGTCCTGGAGTCAGGATGCGCTTTAAGAAGACAGAAGTGTGTCAGACCTGCAGTAAAATGAAGAATGTCTGTCAGACCTGCCTCCTGGATCTGGAATATGGTAATGCAGAACTGTTACGATTTAGAATTCCAGTTATTAAAATCCTAATTTGTGGCTATAATCTGGATACTGTGGATATATAAATATCTGTTTGTAAAATGATGACATTAGTGTTGTCAAAATAAGAAATGCTGTTTTAATTTCATAATTATGACTTTTTATCTTAACTTTCTAGATCATATTTTTTCATAGACTTTCTAATCTCATAATTTCCGCTTAGCATGTCATAGTTTCGGTCATAGTTATGATTTAAAAGAGCATGTTTTGTTCTTTTCTTATGTGGTGAAAATGGGCTTCCATAGTAATGTTTAGAAACTGACACATTCCATTCTGTCTATCAATCTTAAGAGATTTAATTTATTTATATATATATATATATATATATATATATATATATATATATATATATATATATATATTATATAATATAATATAATATAATATAATATATATAATATAATATATATATATATAATATAATATATATATATATATATATATATAATATAATATAATATAATATATATATAATATAATATATATATATATATATAATATAATATATATATATATAATATAATATATATATATATAATATAATATAATATATATATATATATATATATATATATAATATAATTATTATTATTATTATTATTATTATATGTTTGTGTGTGTGTGTGAAGAGAATATAATATAATATAATATATATATAATATAATATAATATAATATATATAATATATATATAATATAATATATATATATATATAATATAATATAATATATATAATATAATATTATTTATATATTATATCATATTATTTTTATTGTTATTTTTATTATTATTAGTATTATATGTTTGTGTGTGTGTGTGTGTGTGTGTGTGTGTGTGTGTGTGTGTGTGTGTGTGTGTGTGTGTGTGTGAAGAGTTTTGGTTCCAAAATGCTATAAATCCATTTTGAATAATAAAATGTAAAAATGTGCTTTATTTACCAAGAAAGTGGCCAGATGAAAACTTTCACTAAGCAATTTTAAAATTTCAAATCTAGATTTTGATTTTCAAAAGTTTATTATAAAAACTTTTTTTTTTTTTTTCAAAACGCAATTAATCCATCTATATAAAAGTTATTTTTCATATTGAAAATACACAACAAAGTAAGTTGATTCACATATATGATAGCCTCTGAACTTTGTCAGTACTAATCTTATATACAGGCATTTCACTAAAAATACATTGTCGTTGCTCCCATAATGAATTCAATAAGTCTTGTTAATATTATAAATTACTTTAGTGCCTCATCTTCTTAATCTCCTCACATAAATGATTACATTTTAATGGCTTACGTCCTCGCCGCAGAAACCAACACAGTTTCATCAATGTCGTCAAAATTATAAATTTTTTCTGTTTTTGTTGATCACAAAGCACAAAGTAAATAAGGAAAATTAAGATGCTGGGTGTTTTCAGAGCGCCGCCATTACTGTTTACAGTGCGTGGAATGGTGCGCTGTGATTGAGCGGATATATCACATTCTGCAGAGAAGGGAAACTGGCATTTGTTGCGTTTTGGAAAAAAAGGGAGAAAACATAAACAGAATAACACGGCAGATATTGCATTTTGCGCAAAATTAATAAATGACTTTTCAATACCGACCATATACAATACTGATTTTGGCGGAAACTTTTTTTTTTTAATGCTGTTTATTGCATTTTGGAACCAAACTCTTCATATATACATGAATATTACAGTGTTGTAAACATTCCTAAATAATAAAGATTATTTTTTTACTTTGCACAGGCTTGCCCATTCAGGTTCGTGACACTGGGCTGTCCGTTAAAGATGAAGTACCGAGATCGGATGTGAATAAGGAGTATTACACTCAAAATATGGAGAGAGAGGTAATTTGTCTGTGTATTACGCATTTATTAATAGGGTTGGGAATCGTAAGAAATTTTCCGATTCCGGTTCTGCCTAACGGTTCCGGTTCCATTAAAATAATTAAACAACTAATAAAAAATGGTAGCAAGGGAAAAATACACAATACTCGACTCAAACAGTCCTTTTTGTGTTTATTATTCTTGTAAAATGAATTTAACAGACTGCTGATCTCATTTTCGCTAACACTTTACAATAGTTTTCATTAGTTAACATAAGTTAACTACATTAACATTAACTAATAATGAACTGCATTTCTACAGCATTTATTAATTTTTATTAATGTTAATTTCAAATTGTACTAATACATTATTAAAATCAAGAGTTGAATTAGGTAGCATTAGTTAATGCACTGTGAAGTAACATGAACAAACTATGAATGGCTGTATTTTTATTAACTAACATTAACAAAGATTAACAAATGTATTGCTCATGGTTAGTTAATAAATGAACCTTATTGTAAGTTAAGTTTTAAGTTTTACTTTAAGTTTTACACATGTAAGATCCAGACAGGTGAAACAATATTTTTGTAAGTTGGATTCAGAAAGACTTGTTTCTGAAAGAATGATTCTGTGATTTTTGTTGCCACCTAGTGGCGTAACAATGCAATCAATACAGTCGTCATTTGAAGTCCAGTTACTTTCAAAAGGTTGATTTATTATATTTTGATCGGTAACATTGGTGTTTCTATCTGAATGATAAACTTTTGTATACTTCTGTGATAATTGGAATATTTGTCACACAGAAATAATGATACTGTGTGTTTTAAAAGATTGTGAAGCTGTTTATATCTAACGTTACACATGACAACTCTCTTCAGATCAACGGCAGTGCGAACGCAGATTTGAATGTCGTGATTTTATTTTTGTCAAAGGTTTAATATACACAGGCGAATTGTTGTCATTTAGGAATTAGATCATTTGGGTGATGATTAATCGTGCAGCGTTGTGCATCTATCTCTCGCTCTCTCCCTCTCATTGATATCTGATGTATATGAGCGCGAGGGCTTTTCAGTGCATTCATTATATTCATGAAGTGAGGTGTCTCTATTAAAGGATACGCTTCCCGCACTTCACCCACCCATCACACCAGAACCGTTTTCGGAACTGAAACTTAGAAATCTTGCACGGTTCTGGTTCATTTCAAAAAACACTACCGGTTCCGAACCCTATTTATTAATGTGTTTTGTGACATTTTCTGGACTCTAATTAGATACTCTAATTGCTGGAAAAATCAATTAATTTGAATGAATTATTTTAAAAAATGGTTTTGAATTAATTCAATGACTCATTAATAGATACTTGTTTCTTTACTGGATGAATCAGTGTTTTTGAACAAATCTTTTGAATGAATGATTCAATGACACATATATTTTGTAAGTGTCACTTGTCACCACCTAGTGGAATAAGATGTAATTGATAGTTTGTTTCAAACGGTAGTTTGCTCTATTTTGATCGCTATCATAGACATTAATGTTTATATACTTACACTAACCTCAAACTTTTATCTCAGTACTTCTGTGATAATTTGAATATTTGTAACACAGAAATAACTACTGTGTGGTTCAAAACTGCTCTCTCTGGCCCTCACAGATTTGAATGTTACGGTATGATTGTGTCAAAGGTTCAATAGACACAGGTGAATCATTGTTATTAATAAAGTAAGATCGTGTGGGTGTTTGAATCGAGATCATGATCTTTTTACGATTAATCGTGAGGCGCTACTGGTATCTGTGGGTCAAATAATTGCAATGTTTTGGTCTGTAGATTGCTAACTCTGATGGCACAAGACCTGTGGGGCAGCTTGGGAAGGCACCGAGCAGTGGCGATATGCTGCTGAAACTGGCTCGTACCACACCGTACTATAAGAGGAACAGACCTCACATCTGTTCCTTTTGGGTGAAAGGGGAGTGCAAGAGAGGGGAAGAGTGTCCGTACAGGTGAGCAACATCTTAAGAATCTTTTATCTGTGTAAAACTATTACCCAGAATTCTCCATTTCACACTCCACTGGGTGTTTTGACAATGAAGTCCCGAACATCCAATGTTGGTTGTCATGATTTTCATTTTGGTTCATGTCTAAAGGTTTGAAATGTATGAGCAGTTGTGAATTTTGGTTACGTTTGTGATGAAGTGCATTGCTTTGATATCACAGGCATGAAAAGCCCACCGATCCAGATGACCCACTGGCTGATCAGAACATTAAGGACCGTTACTATGGCATTAATGATCCTGTGGCTGATAAACTCTTGAAGCGGGCCTCCACTATGCCCAGACTGGACGTACCTGAAGACAAGTCCATCACCACGCTGTATATCGGGGGGCTGGGAGAAAATGTTACAGACTCTGAGCTCAGGTAAGTGCACGTTAGAGCTCATAAAGCTATATTTGGTTAGTTGATGTGCAACTTGTCCTTAGACTTTTTTATTTTATTTTTTAAAGTATCATAGTTCCAGTAATTGGTCACCTTTTCAAGTTTTTAATGACCTTTTTTGCCTTTTCTAGTTAATTTTAAGTGGCCCCATGGTGTGACATGATTTTTTTTTTAAAAAGTTAATGTTTATGTAGTCTCTCTCATGATCACAGTCTAAAGCTGCTTGCATAATTATAAAATAATTAACAAAATCCCATTTATTTAGGTACCTTTTTTTTTTTTTAAGTGTCTTACTTTAATTTTATGCTGATTTATTTTATATTTTTTATTATATAGAGGCAAAAAAAATCCTTTTTTTTTTTTTTTTCTCTTCTGTGTGATTTCTTGATGAAAGATTCCATTTTTTTTTTTTCCCACAAAAGGAATCACTTCTACCAGTTTGGGGAGATTCGTACCATCACCATCGTTCAAAGGCAGCAGTGTGCTTTCATCCAGTTCGCCACACGGCAGGCCGCAGAGACGGCTGCAGAGAAGTCCTTTAATAAACTCATCATTAATGGGCGCCGGCTTAATGTTAAATGGGGCAGGTCGGTGACTGATCATGCAGCAAAAACCTGAAAATCAGACAGTTTCATGTATGTGGTGGTGGTACTGAATGTTGCTATGTTTCGTTTAGGTCACAGGCAGCTCGAGGGAAAGAGAAGGATGGGGTGACGGAGAGTGGAATCAGGCTGGAGCCAGTGCCAGGGCTCCCTGGTGGTATGTACCAAAGTCTCTCATACATAGATATTTTAGTTGGCGATCATTTCGTTAACGAAATCAGATAAAAAAGTTCATTAAATGATAACTGTGACTATATCAATACGCAATATCGTTGACACAAAGTCGAGAAATATGAAAATATAAAAATTTTCGCAAAAACTTTTTATTTTTGGCGAAATAAAGAGGAGTCAAATATGACACAGCTGTACAAGCTTCTACTACAAGATTTAGTGTTTGCAGTTGCCAGATGTCAAGAATTTAAATCCCCCAATCAGAGCTTTTCTGTTGAAATGATACAATTTCTGCCCGGTATTTTATTTTAATTTTTGCAATCTGGTAATCATGTGCACTTTACACTGCGGCAAAAGCGCTTCATTTGAGATGTTCTGCTCAAATGACAGTGATTTTAGCCAGTATGTGTTCCTTCACGAGCCACTTGTGCTGTTTGCTGCCATCAAACCTTCTTAGTGATGAACTGTAATAAATCAAAACATGGATCTCGACTATATTGCTTGTGACTGAGGTTGCTGAATAAACTTGCGCAAACTCTTTGTGGCAATACAAAGTCTTTCGCTGTTGTTTTAATAGAAAAACATGAATGTATTTTGTAATTACCATTAGGAATTTCACTGTTTTCATTTCTGAGAGAAATTTGTTTTACCAGATTTCATAATGTAGACAGAGAGTGTTTATTTATATTATAAATAGCCTATAATAAATCAGTTCACTAGATGAGGTAAAATAAACCATGGGCATGGTTCAACATTCTATTGATTTGTGCTTATTGGTGAAAGTGCAATAATTTTGATGAAATGTAAAAATAAATTTGACAACAATCGCAAAATAATCATATTGTTAGGTTAATCATTATGCAGCATGATGAAAATTTGACTTAGTTTTCATTGACTAAAACTAGACTAAAATACCCAGACATTTAGTTGACGACAACTTGACTAAACAACAGGACAAGGTTGATTAAATATAAATAAAAGGTACATTTGACACAGGACTAATACTAAATGTAAAAATAGCTGACAAAATTAACACTAGTTTTAGTAAAATAATATGAATTTATGTCATTGGTTCTGACTGAAATGTATGTCTGCTATAATTTATTTTATTTTTATTCACCTGTAACAGTAGTAAATTAAATAAATAAAAATTTAATAATAAATTAAGATAAAATTCTGATTAAATGTACTGTTTATAAATGTATTAATTTTAAGTTAATTTATTTGTATTTATGTTGAATTGCTTTTAAATAATTTTATTTATTTTGAAGCTTGACATGTCTCACTAATTTAATGTACAATGATAAATATGAAACTAAAATTAAATGTACTGCTCATAAATGTTTTGATTTGTATTTTTATTTATTTATTGTTAAACTGTTTGCATTTTATTTATTTGGAGCTTGACTTGTCACGCTTTAAAATTTAAATACATTTCAAATAATAAATTTAATACTTTAAAATTATTCCAAAATAAATTGGGGGCCACTATATATTACATAAGTTAAAGCAGCGTGTGAATCTTTTCAACAGCTCTGCCCCCACCCCCTGTGTCTGATGAAGATGCCTCCACCAACTACTTTAACCTGGCTCCAACCAGCTCCCCTGCTGTCATGAACCTGGGACTTCCTCCTCCACCTGGTGTTGCCATGCCCCCACCACCTGGTAAGTTTCACCCCACCCACTTCCCCCTTTCTCTTTTTTTGGCCTGTTAGTAACCCAAGGTGAAATGCCTCACTATCCCATTAACCTCATCTGTTCTCTCCAGGTTTTGGTCCTCCTATGTTCCACACCATGGATCCCATGTCCCCTTCAATGCCCCCTCCGATGGCTATGAGGCCCCCCGGACAGGTCCACTACCCATCCCAGGATCCTCAGCGGATGGGCGCTCATGCGAGTCGTGGAGGCCCCTAGATAGTCATACTGTTCAGTGTGGACTGCTGAACAACTGAACCCAGAGTGCTCTCATTTTTGGTATCTGTTTATACGTCAATCATTTTCAGAGCAAGTGAGTACACGTGTAAGATGGAATGCAAATGCATAACGAACAAGGAAAACATCAGAAAAATTCCAGCATCTTAGAATTTAAACCAGGAGATAAAAACGTTTCTTTTTAAGCTTTTGTTTTATAATGACCCTTGATGGTTTCCATCTTTTTGTCAGTTTTTATTTTGTATGTAATATGAAACATATATCATGCCCTATCTAGGGTAAAATGTCAAAGAATTGGTTGCAGTGACCAACAATTACCAAATGGGGGCACTATTGACTATTTTAAATGCCTGAAGTCTTCATTTTTGTTTTTGACACTGTATTGTCCTACACCTCTAGAATATTCCATTGTTCATATTACATTTCCCACTAGTGTCCATTTCTTCTCCTCTAAATATAAAGAACGTCAGTTGTTCATCATGAATTGTTTTTAAGACTTTTTTTTTTTTTTAATGTACAGCTGTGCAGTTTGTGGTTACATTAAAGATGCTTCACATTTTGAAATACTGTGTGAAAGTTTATGTAAACAGTATCATAGCATATTAATACAAGATGTATGTAAACTTTAAATTGGTATTTGATGGCTCAGCTCACAATTCACAGTAGAGTATTGGCTATCCCTCAGAAACGCAGTCCCTCGTATGTTTTGCCAATATTCACCAGCTTCACAAATCGGGAGACTCTGTGGCGTACTGGATTCTCCAGCCCTGTGGTGTACGGTTGAAATTGGGCCGGTGGCACATCCTGTCCCAGGTTAGGTGTGGCTCTGTGCGAGCCTGCAGCATCTCAAAACCAGGTAGCGGCAGAGTCCTCACCGTCCCTGCTGTCCCACCGAATGGCGTAGGAGCTCTGTAAAGAATGAGAGTGATTGTCCCTTTTCATTGCTATAAAAATAATCAGACTTTCCCTAACAGATGAGTGGACATGCTAAGAAAGCTGTTAAAGGTGTTAAGTGCACGTTCTTGTACCATTGCCTTTTTGTCCGATTTTTTTTTACTTTTTTGGTTGTTTTAAATAAATGTTTGTAATGTGATTTTCCATGTAAATGGTTGGTTTGGGTCATGGCTTATGACTCTTAAACAAAGACTTTAGGATACTTTTGGGAAACTTTAATTGAAAGAAATGCTTCCATAACCAAAGCGTTTAAAAAGTGGGCAGACACGTTTGGACTCTATATTTTGTAACCCATTTTACTTTCATAATCTTAATTCCTTATGTTCAAATGAACTGCCTTTCAACTGGAAAATATAAGTAACATCAGCAAAAAGGAAAGTTTTTTTCAGAAGAAGAGCAAATTACAATTTTATCAAAGATTACATAATCAATTTTTTTTTTCTGTTGGGGTAATGTGAAGAATTTACAATAAGACCAGGAACCTACTTTTATAAAGTAAATGGAATTCATTTGGTTCTCATTTGGTTTTATAGTTTCATCATAAATATAATCCATACGGCTCTAGGGGGTTAATAAAGGCCTTTTGAAGCTAAGCGATGGGTTTTTTGTAAAAAAAATATCCATGTTTAAAACTTTATAAGCTATAATAACTAGTTTCTGGCGTTGCGCCATTGCGTCGGGTCAGCGGTTACTCTTTTGCCATGAATTCATATGTATGGCCCCCTGCCTGGAAGCTAGTTATTATAGTTTATAAAGTTTTAAATATGAATATTTTACTTACAAAAACCCATCGCCTCACTTCAGAAGGCCTTTATAAACCCCCTGGAGCTGTATGGACTACTTTTATGATGGATGGATGCAGTTTTTTGGACTTCAAAATCTCACACCCCCTTCACTAATCTTATCAAGGATATATTTTAACATAACTCTGATTGTTTTCGTCTGAAAGAAGATAGTCCTATACACCTAGGCTTGAGGGTGAATAAATCATGGGATCATTTTAATTTTGGGGTGAACTATCCATTTAATGCTGAATTTACTATTGAGGACGACAATATCAGTTGTGCTCAATGGGTACCTGTTGAAACATTTGTAGTTGGCTGGGGTGAGTTTGTAAGGTGGCTCAGGCAGGTGGGTACTTATAGTAGTCACCAGTGTTTCGCTGTCAATGGTCTTTTTCTCCCAGGGTGATTGGTAAGACTTGGGGATCACAGTGACATTGAACTTTTCAGGAGGAACCTCTTTCAGAGGCCCCCCATAACCTGTGTGAGAGAGAAATGAGTGACCATCGGGTTTTCCCTTGACTTTGGGTACAAAAGTTACATTAATGTACTCATACAGAATTGTTCTGTATTTACCAGGTGCAAGCAAGCTTGGGTTTCCTTTCTTAGATACTGTGTGCTTGAGTGTGGTGACCAGGTTGTTTTTTCCAGGCTGGGTGATGTACATTTCAGAGGTGAAGTTCTCGCTTCCTTTCTCTCCTTGTATGGCGTTCTGGCCTTGAAGGCTTTCCTCTAAGTGCTAGGCAGTGTTAAATAATCATCCATTATTACTGAACCTCACTCTTAAAAATAAATGTTCTAAAAGAGGGTTTTTGCAGCAATGCAAAAGGAACCTATTCTTATGTGTATGAGATTAATAGTTCAGGAGTATCTAATACCTAGTGGGCCTGAGGAGTTTAGCTCCAAAACAATTGCCTTGAAGTTTCTAGTGATCCTGATGACTTTGATTAACTGGTTCAGGTGGGTTGTAATTATGGCAAGAGCTAAATGCTGCTGGAAGGTGGTCCTGCAGTTATTCCCTAGTAAATTTGCCTCAGTAAACATTTTAAGTTTAGCTTGGGGTGTCCAATCCCCTTCCTGGGAGGCTTTCCGACAGAGTTTAGCCTCAAAAGTAATTAAAGACAACTAAACTAGCTAATCAAAGTCTTCAGGGTGATTAGAAACTTCCAGGCAGCAGGTTGTAGCTAAAGCCTTAAGGCAATTGGCCCTCCAGGAACAAAATTGGACACCCCTTGTTTCACATGTGCTTTCACAACACATTTTTCTGCTGTAAAATAAAACTCACAATTGTAAAACAGGATCTTGAATGAGAAGAAAATAAGGCAGGACTTGATTTTCTCCATCAGGGATTATTGGATCATGAAAAGTATGGAGCCAGACCTAAATGTGAGTTTGTATCGATTGTGGAGTTTCCTCCTGAAACTTTTGAGGAGGCTTTTTGACATGGAGGCTGAAGTTCACTTTCAAGATAGTCCCTAAGGTAACATGATTTATTCAAATATATTATTTGTTATTATTGCTGCAATCTTAAAATCCTTAAAATCTTAATCCGCATAGAAATGGTTGATGTGACCCTGGACCACAAAACCAGTCATAAGCGTCAATTTTCAGATTTATACATCATATTTGACAATATTTGGCTAAGATACAACTATTTGAAAATCTGGAATCTGAGGGTGCAAAAAAAAAAAAAATCTAAATATTGAGAACATCGCCTTTAAAGTTGTCCAAATGAAGTCCTTAGCAATGCATATCCACTCACAAAAATTAATTTTTGATATTTATGGTTGAAAATTTACAAAATATCTTCATGGAACATGATCTTTACTTATCCTAATGATTTTTGGCATAAAAGAAAAATCGATAATTTTGACCCATACACTGTATTGTTGGCTATTGCTACAAATATACCCATGCAACTTATGACTGGTTTTGTGATCCAGGGTCACAAATAATCTCATAGCTATTTGGCTATTGGTTAACATTGGGACCAAGTTTGTAGGGTCCATTCTGATTTCATATTGACTTTAACCTGATGAACACAGTAAGATATCTTACACTGAGGTGTCCGTGTGCTATACCCTCCAAGGTGAATCTCTTCACTCTCTTGAGTCTTTCCTGAAACATTATAGATCCTCTGTTTGACAGCAGATTGAGCTCCTCCATCATGAGATCCTGAGGAACACTGATCTTCTTTCCCAGGTTCAGACATGCTGATTTACATGCACAGATATGTTGAAATGCATTTTATATTAATCACAGAATACATTCCATAATGAAAGAACATTAGAATGTTATAAGCTAGTAATTACAGCACTATAAACTAGTAATTACATCACATTCTTCTGAATGTTAATGAAAAACATTATTTTTCATATACATTCACAGGTTTTTTTTTTTTTTTTTTTTTTTTTTTGATACTGTATATAATCAAAAATAATTAATGTCACCAAAAGCTGTCAACATCTTGATTCTTCAAGCATAAGCACAATATGTGTGGCTGTGATTAACTCGTTAAATTTGACACAGATGTCTGGGGGTAACTTCAGCCTGCTGTTTGTTCTGTAATGTTTAAGAGGGTTTAGATCTTTTCCAATCAGGCGTGGATGAGTCATGATCCCTTGGGGCAAAGAATTTAGTCTCCTGCTGTCATATTACATTACAAATTCCCTTACTGTTTTGGGAACCGAGTCAAAGCAGTTGAGACATGCCAGAGCAGAAAGTGAAAATTTGGCTCTGTTTTCATTTTACAGACTGTTTTGCTGCTTTTCCCACATGCCATAGTGCTGTTGCTTTCAAGCTGATTTCATTGAATCAGTCATATCCATTGAGATGGCATGCTGTTTGAAGAAACAGAGCTTTTTTCCCTGCTTCTGATGTATCTTACCTCCATCTGTGTCCGAGCACAGCTCCTGTTGCTCTTTCTCCTTAGATACGTCAGTGTATGGCACAGGCATGATGATATTAATAGTGTCCAGTCTTCAATAAAATCAGCCCAGAAGAAGAAGAATTTATTTTTTATATTTTTCCCCCCAGTAAAATGAATCTGATTTTATAATTTCTTTGTGATAGATTCATATGTACTCCTTCTTTGATCTCATATCAGGCCTGAAAACACTTGTTTAAACTGAGTTGCATAGATCACAAAACAAACAAATCCTTTGATTATAGCAAAACTTACCAATTTTAAAATCCTGTTTTTGCCCTGAAGCCAGTCTATAGATGATGTATCCCGTCCTGAGGTAGAAACGCTTATGTGTCAGACACACTTTGGACCTTCTTTTTTGCCCTGGTTAGATCACTGTCTTATTATAGCAAGTAAAGTGTGTATCTAATGGGAGTGGATTAGCACGGTAGAGCTTTAGCATCCACACTAATGAAAATTTGATCCACTGGCCGTAACACTAAGTATTCAGACCAGTGACCGGGGAGGAAGGCAAGACCATTGAGTCATGCCCAAGTCTGTCTGCCTCGGGGGTTCAACAACTTTTGCTGAAGGTATGTCATGGGTCTGAGAAGGGACTTCATTTTTCAGTGCTTGTGTAAATAGACTGCTGCAGGGATGATGTATATTTTTAGAAATATAAAAACTATTTTTTTTTTTTTTGCACTTCTGGTTCCATTGTCCTGAAGTCAATGTGTTTTTTGAATGGGTTTTTGGTTGAATGCCTGAAATAAGTCTGTGGTTAACACAAGCCCAAGTTATTTTCATATTTTATTCTACAACACAAAATACATCAGTAATCCACCCCTGTGCTTTCACTTGTCCTAAAGGCGATTGCTAACAAGTTGCTTAATTGGAACTACAGAGGTTGTCAGCGATATTTACAGTGCACAGCATAAATGAGTACACCCCCTGTGAAACTTCCGAAAGTCAGCAATTACTCAATTACTTAGAAGACATGTTAGGGTTCTTTAGAGATATAATGTTCCAGCAAATCAATTTTCAAAGAAGCATGTCAAAATTATTCAGGAAAATAAGATTTTCTTATCAAGGTGATAAAATGTTGTGTAGCAAAAATGAGTACACCCTCCTCCTCCTAAAAGTTGCTAAATAAAACTAAATAAAAATTTTCTGGTGTAAGTTTAAGGCAATGTTTGATCAACAGGTAAGTATGTTGAACCAAAACATTTAAAGAGAAGTAATTTCTTGACAATTAAAAGTGTTATATAGCCCACTGAATCATTCTCAGACTTAATGCTGACAACAATGAAAGCACTTGAGAGAGAACTGTCAGGAGACTTATTTCTTAGCATAAAAAGAAGACAGTGGTACAAAAGGATTACCGAATCATTGTTTTAAGTGTGAAAATATAGCAAAAGTAACACAGAAATTCAAAAACAATGGACTTGTGACAAGGCCCTTGAAATAATCGGGCCTTCATTTTAAGCTTTCTTTTAGTGATGAGGGATTTTTTTTCTAGACAAAGAGCAGGAGAAATACCAAGCGAGTGTCTCAGCACCAGCAAAAGCTATGAAAAGAGTAACTGTTTATCTCACAGAGTAAGATGCAGCCTGCAGAAATGACATGCATGGTTGTTGTTTTCACTGGAACTACCTTCTATAGCCAAAGCACAATAAAGTCAGACATTTCCAAAGCCCATATTTACAAAATATAGATTCTGGGAATCAATACTCTGGTCTCATGAGACCAAATCAATCATTTTGGATCTAACAGCATCCAAAATGTTCTGGTGTTGCTAGAGGAGGAGTACAGTGAGAAGTGCCTGGTTCCCACAGTAAAGTTCAGTGGTAGTAAAGCTGTTGTATAGGGATGTATGAATGCTGAAGGTGTGAGGAAGTTGTGCTTTATCAATGCTGTCATGAATTCCCACACCACTGTGTAAATTAATGCACAAACTTGAAACAGAAGATGTTACCCTTTCCTTATTTCCTGCATTGTTGGGCATTTTTTTAACATGACAATGAGGATATGCATTTTCCCAAGGTGAAAAACCTTCTGTGGACATGTATTGTACTCTCAATCTTAACACTCTTTAGCGCCTGTGGGGGATTCTTTAAACAGCATCACGCCAAACAGGTAAACTACTCATTAATCAATTTTCCCAGCCTCGTAATTGCGCTATCACAAACTATTCTAATACAAACTTTTAGGGAAAAAGGTTTTTTTTGACAGCATCACATGGTTGTGACGTTGCAGTCACTTGACTGAGCGTGGTGTAGTTCATATATAGCCTACGCTTAGCTTTTTATTTCTGGTGATTGTATTTGGGCTTCAAAATTCGAAGTCATGTTCATTTGTGAAGATTATCATGAACTAAACATGTACAAATCAAACTTTTGTTGGTCAAAGAGCAAATTTTCTGCTATAATCCAAAAGCCAATGGAGTAATGGCTGTTGTGTTTACTCATCACTGCAGCACTCTATGGTGTATGTATTATCAAATATGAAAATTATATTGAATAATATCAGTCCAGCCCAAATCCATGCAAAAAGTTTTTAGAGACAGTGGGTCTCAGTCACTAACCATGTGTACACACAAATTTGTGTGTGATATCAGTGTATGAATGTTTTCACAAACAAATCATGATTCATCAGTAACTTTTATAACAGCTGAATCCACATGTATGCAAAAAAGCACTCTTTTATAGTCGCCTATAAAAGTGCAGATACACATGGAAAAATGCTGGCTGATATGAGATACACAGAACAAACACCTGTGAAATGTCACTTGCCATTTCTCTGATATTGCTGTGCTTTTTCTTTAGAACTCATCTTTAGTTCAAGCTGTGCTTGCTGCAGACAGAGCCAAATGACATCCAGCTCCCACTCTCTGTATGTCATGGGTGGAGCTTGAAGGTCCAGACACACCCAACCCTTCCCATAACCCTATAGCACTAAATATAACTTCGCCAATGACCAATCAAGTCCACAGAAGTGGAGCTGGATGTCATTTTGCTCTGCAGTGAGCCAAAGTCCCTTTCAAGGAAAGTCTGTTCACTCGGCGGCCATATTTGCAACACCTCCGAGCAGTTATTTTGGGCATCCAAGACCAATCCTGAGGGGAATCCTGAAATCTTATAAACTGCTTGGTGAACTCACAATTAAATAACATTTCAAATCAGCAACACAATCTGACATGAACTGTCCCATAAATGTTGTTTCTTACTGTGCATTCACGGCACTTGTTGGATGGTGTGGGTGTTGAGGAGAGTTGAAGTCAAGTCAACTTTATGGTAATAAGCTATGACATGGTTCGGCAGCATCCAATCGGATTGTACAAGTCCTTCACTTTGGTTCCGACCAAACATTAGTTCCCAAGCAAAATGGAGGAGAGGTTGATAATTGCTGTGGCGGGTTTCCCAATAATATATACGATGTGTCCCTGTTTGCGTACAGTGACACAAATAAGAAAAATGATGCGTGGACCAAGGTGTCTGACATTGCTGTATGAGCCACTGTATATACAAACCCGATTCCAAAAAAGTTGGGACACTGTACAAATTGTGAATAAAAACAGAATGCAATGATGTGGAAGTTTCAAATTTCAATATTTTATTCAGAAGACAACATAGATGACATATCATATGTTTAAACTGAGAAAATTTATCATTTTAAGGGAAAAATAAGTGGATTTTAAATTTCATGGCATCAACACATCTCAAAAAAGTTGGGACAAGGCCATGTTTACCACTGTGTGGCATCCCCTCTTCTTTTTATAACAGTCTGCAAACGTCTGGGGACTGAGGAGACAAGTTGCTCAAGTTTAGGAATAGGAATGTTGTCCCATTCTTGTCTAATACAGGCTTCTAGTTGCTCAACTGTTTTAGGTCTTCTTTGTCGCATCTTCCTCTTTATGACACGCCAAAAGTTTTCTATGGGTGAAAGATCTGGACTACAGCCATGATGTTGTAATTGATGCAGTATGTGGTCTGGCATTGTCATGTTGGAAAATGCAAGGTCTTCCCTGAAAGAGACGACGTCTGGATGGGAGCATATGTTGTTCTAGAACTTGGATATACCTTTCAGCATTGATGGTGCCTTTCCAGATGTGTAAGCTGTCCATGCCACATGCACTCATGCAACCCCATACCATCAGAGATGCAGGCTTCTGAACTGAGCGCTGATAACAACTTGGGTTGTCCTTATCCTCTTTAGTCTGGATGACATGGCGTCCCAGTTTTCCAAAAAGAATGTCAATGTCTGGCCACAGAACAGTTTTCCACTTTGCCTCAGTCCATTTTAAATGAGCCTTGGCCCAGAGAAAATGCCTGCGCTTCTGGATCATGTTTAGATATTCTTTTTTTTCTTTTTTTAAGTTGCAAATTGGTCCTCCAGCTCTTCCTTATATGTTCATTTAACTTTTCCAGCCTCTTATTGCTACCTGTCCCAACTTTTTTGGAATGTGTAGCTCTCATGAAATCCAAAATGAGCCAATATTTGGCATGACATTTCAAAATGTCTCACTTTCAACATTTGATATGTTATCTATATTCTATTGTGAATAAACTATAAGTTTATGAGATTTGTAAATTATTGCATTCCTTTTTTATTCACAATTTGTGCAGTGTCCTAACTTTTTTGGAATCGGGGTTGTATTTAAGCCTAATGACATTTGTCTATATTTTCTCCAGCTAAGCAATTTGTTCTCCGCATTCTCTGGAATCCTCTCAAGGGGAGGACTTCTACATTCCGATTGGTTGGCGGTCACGGCGACGGTCTGAACGCACAGAACAGCATTGTTGGCAGGACAGCCAGAGTAAATTTGTGATCTGAATGCACAGTTATGCTCAAATAGCATTAAAAAAGCTTATTTTTCAGGCTAGACGAGCCAATGCGCGTGTGCAGTCCTAAGCGCGAGTTTCAGGTTTCTGTGGGAACTGGAGTTTCTAGCAGTAGCTGCAGTGAAGCAATGACTTTATCAATCAGCAACTGGCTCTTTAACTTAGAAGGCGGGACATATTCCACCATATTGCCTGTTGCAGTTTCTCCCATTCATAACAAGATGGAACCGTCTTTCTATATCTATAGTCTTTGAGTGAGAACGGCTTGTCTCCTTTAGAGCACATTGTATGTTTGCATAGAGAGTGACGGAGGGCTGTGTGGAAAACCCCTTATGGAAATGGTTTATGCAAAAATGCTTTATTCAAATGAGTAACTTCGGACATGTGGTCGCTTGTTTAGAATACTCCAAATTCATTAACATTACAGCGAGGTCAAGAACAAATTCATGAGCGTATGCATATGTTGTGAATTAGGCAGAATTTTTTCGTGAGAAATTCTCCTGTGCGAATAAACATGAATGATAGTGAATGAGATCCAATATCACAGAAAGTTAAACTCTAATGAACTAAATGAATTTCGATTTGAACTATTTTTGTTGAAGGAGCAAAAACAAAGCAACTAGCAATATTTTGTCTAAAATGTAAGTTACTCAATATTAACTTCCTGTTTATTAAAGTGTTGTTTTGCAATTATGACACTCAAAATCTTATTGTTGATTCCAGCATCACTGCTGTAATTACATGTTATTCAGAACAGCACACTTGTTTGTGTGTTATTACTTGAATATCAATTTTAGATCTTCCAAAAAGGTTTGGAAATGTGGAAAAAATGAACATGACTAGTCCAGGATCTTGAATTAGAATTAAAGTCATACTCTGAAACAACTAGAGAAAATGTAATGTCACAGTTTCATTTCACATAATCATACACATGGTGCCCACACTGGATAATCATTTAGAAACTACCAAATCCAATCATACCGAGACAAAAAACAAAACATTTGTTTCTCATATTGCCTTAAAAGTACAAGAGTTTTTCTCTGTTACAGATAATTCTTCTGTGTGACAACTATCAAAACAGTTGAAGAAGACTATATATATATGTGTGAAAGATACATGAATGCCTCATCCTTATTTTAGGCTGCAAATCTTGTGCATTATTTATGCCCTTGTGTGTCATATCGCTCATAAATGCGACACCGACCGCGAGATTTACAGATTGTAAGGAAACTTGTCATGTCAGAGAGCAACAAAAACTCTTTGTTAGAGATGGGGAAAATGATTTGTTTTGCTGTTTTCTTGTCAGCCTCTTTTGGCAGCCAATTTACAAACAGGAAGAAAGATCATTAATATTATTACAAAAAGAATTTTCCAAAGTTAATATATTATATATGGTTTACATTTACAGAAGTATTAGAGCAATTGTACAAAATAACACTCGGAGGAGAGCAGATTCATTTCTTCTTATTTACAATATTGTTGCTGATCCAGTTCATGCCATCCTGAAAGACAAAATAATGTCTTAATGTCTAATCATGGGTATCATTTTAAAAAATATATATTATTATGTATAATATTATATAAATTCAAAGGCTTTATTAAAAAGCTGATACAAATTATATATACAAACCTGTACACCTTCTCCAGATACGGCAGAACAGGCCTGGATCTGCCACTCTCTGTCCCGGTACGTGTGCAGGTTAAGGCCCTCTGCGATCTCACTGGCAGGGGAGGCCGTGGCCAGGTCTTGTTTATTGGCAAAGATGAGCAATGGCACACCCTTCAGGTTCTCCTCATCGATGAGCTCCGACAGCTCCTGTGGAAGGTTAAAACAGAGAAGTCAGTGTGGCGTAATCAGTACCATAGAGGTTAGCATACAGTCAATCCCAGGTCATATATTATTTGTACTAGATACTTTAAACTAGAGTGACTTGCACTTACAATATATTCACATTATAGATTTTTTTGTGTGCCCCCTAAGGATTAAACCAAAGACCATGGCATTGCAAGCGCTAAGCCTTATCAGTTGAGCTATATGACACCCAAAGTACAAATTGGAAAGACACAGTATTCTCCATCAAAGTGGAGTGTACTTTTCATACAGTGCAGTATATTTTGATCATGTTGGGGGTGAGATGGTACACTGTAAACCCTAATGCTCAAATAACAAATTGTTTTGAGTAGTGTAAACTTAAATTTAACAAATTAGTTCAATTAATTTAACTTATGAGAACTTTCTTTTTCTTTTGAGTTCATAAAACTGACACATTATAAGTAATCTGAACTGTTTTATTGTTTTGAGTTTTATGAACTTGTTTCTTTTAATTTAGACAAACTTAAATTAAGCTGAAACTCGGCTGGGATTTATACTTCCCAACATGCTTTGCAATGACACTCGAAAGGGAGAGTAAATGCTAAAATTAAGTGTTATGTTTTTTTGTTTTTGTTTTTGTTTTTTTTGTGGGAGATTTAGTAGTGATTCATATTTTGCTATACTAATTTAGAAGAGTTTAGAAGAGTTTCTATGGTGACAACTGACAAGTGGAGCTTGGGCTTAGTTTGAGAACAGATTTTAAAGGGTTAGTTCACCCAAAAATGAAAATAATGTAATTTATTACTCACCCTCATGTTCTAGACAAAAGACTTTTGTTCATCTTTGGAACACAAATTAAGATATTTTTGATGAAATTCGATGGCTCAGTGAGGCCTCTATTGCCAGCATGTTAATTTACACTTTCGGTGCCCAGAAATGTACTAAAAACATATTTAAAACGGTTCATGTGACTACAGTGGTTCAACCTTAATACTGTATTATAAAGCAATGAGAATACTTTTTGTGTGCCAAAAAAAATAAAATAATAATAAATAAAAAATAAATAAATAAAAATAAAAAATAATGACTTTTCAACACAGCTTCGAAGCTTTATGAATCTTTTGTTTCGAATGTGGTTCGAGTGGTTCGGAGTGCCAAAGTCACGTGATTTCAGCATTTTGGCAGTTTGACACAGGATCCGAACCACTGATTTGAAACAAAAGATTCGTAAAGCTTCGAAGCTTCATTAAGCAGTGTTTTGAAATCGGCCATCACTAGATATTGTTGAAAATATATATATATTTTTTTTTTTTCACTTTATTATATTTAGTTAGAACCACTGTAGTCACATTAACTGTTCTAAATATGTTTTTAGTACCTTTATGAGCACTGAAAGTGTAAATAAACTTGCTGGCAATAGAGGCCTCACTGGCCATCGGATTTCATCAAAAATATCTTAATTTGTGTTCCGAAGATGAACGAAGGTCTTATGGGTGTAGAACAACAATGAGGGTGAATAATTAATGAAATTAATTTTTGGTTGAACTAACCCTTTAAATGTTTGTATTGCTGTACTCATTCAGCAATTGCTATGCTATGCTAATGCTATCAAAGCGTTGTGCTACCAATTAGCATGTTGACATTTTTTGAATTAGCTAGTTAAAGCTACCCAAGTTTTCACTACTAAAAATATTTAAGTTGAGATTACATGATTATTTGAAGTTAAATGTATGAATTAGCATGCTCAAATATTTCAAGTTAAGAGCAATTAAAATGTATGAGTACAAAATAAAAATCTGCCAGTTCTGCTTCTTAAACTTTCTCAACTTTAAAAAGTTGATGTAACTGATGTAACTTTAGAGTTTTGCTAACTTATTCGGGTTTACAGTGTAGGAGTTGCTACCTGAAACCTTAAAATCAAATTCTTCAAACTATATTTAATATACATTAATAATTGTTCTTAAATTGAACATTTTAAACTTCAAACTGTCACTTTGCTGGCATGATACAAATGTGTTTACCTGTCACTTCTCATTTCCATCATAACCAAATATGTAAATTCAGTTGTTCTCTGTAATGCTTGTTGTTTGCACAATACCAAATTAATTATAATTTGAATTTCTCAGGAGCAAGAGTGATGTAAAATTCCCCTGATTGTAACACTTTTGATATTTATTAGAGGGGAAGTTCAAATCTGGTTTGGGGACAAGCCCAATATAATGCAACTCAAGCAAATAACTGTGGCATTTCAACACTCTTCGAAACGAGGAACTAATTTTATCATTTTAATAATTTTTATACACAATAAAAAGTTTAAAGCCATTAATGTGTATTGTTTGAAACTAGAAAGATTGTTTTGAAAAGATTTCTTCTTGAAAATTGTCTTAAGGGACAGAAAGGTTCATCTAATTTAGGAATAACCCATACCAGATAGATACATACAGTATCTTCCTTTATTTGTGCTGACAGCTGCTTCAATTGAGCCTCTACAAAAGATGTGCACATTACAAATAAATGCAATTTTGGGCAAAATGCTTGACATATTATATATATAAGATAAAACACTTTTCAGGAAAAAAAAAAAAAAAAAAGAGAGAGAAGCAGTGATTGTCACAAATTGATTTTCTGTAGTCTTACCAGTCCTGTTTCCTCAAATCTCTTTTTGTCTGCGCTGTCAATCACATAGATCTAAAAGAGAGATAGAAAATGAGCACTACCACTATTAAAGACAAAAATGATTTTTGACTGATACATAAAATACAATTCAATTACAAATGTAACTGTAAATACTCTCACAAAACGGTCAATGTCATTGGGAAAGTAAACTTTTCCCCCTTGAGCACTGCTGCCATACCAATAAATCTGTGTTCTCCAGGTACTTTTTCCAGAATGGTCGAATTTTCCTCTGTCCTCCAATGTCCCATACATTCAGCTTCATGCTATCACAGGTCACACTTTTAATGTTGAAACCCTGAAAGAGCAAAATTAGCATATGATACAGCTGTGGATACATGTTTTGTAGATTTTCTGTTTATAAAGTCAGTGTGACTTTATCACATTGTGACTCAAATCTCACAATTGTAACTCTATACCTCTTTATTTCTCCTAACATGACTCAGACTTGTGACTTTATATCTCACAATGTGACTTAAATTTCACAGTTGTGACTTTATATATCCCACTTTTGACTTTAGATCTCACAATTATGACTTTATATATCTCACATTGACTTAAATATCATAGTGTGACTTTATATCTCACGACAGCTGTGACCACCGTTGGGGGGAATGCATTATAAATAACGCAAGTTACGTAATCAGATTACTCTTTCAGCTAGTAAAGTGATGCATTACTTTTAAATTTATAACAAAATATCTGAGTTACTTTCTCAAATAAGTAACGCTTTACTTTGTTTTCCCATATATAGACTGACACCTCTTCTGTCCCCGTGTTGAGAGAAATCGGGAGTAAGTGCAGAGGCATTGTGTGCGCTGTGTAAACATGGTTATTGTAGTTCTAGTTCTAGTTCTGTAGTTGTAGTTCTATAAATGCGAGTATTTATTTATCTCACTTGAACAAAAAACAGATTCAGTATTCCTCAATATGAATAAAAACACTGAAATACAAATTCAGAATATTATACAAACCTGCAATAATTAAATACAAATATACTTTATGTATTTAATCTCACTTTATTAACTAATTTCTTTGCTGCTGAGCTTCAAAGATCCAATTCAACCATACTAATAAGCAAAAATGATAAACATCACATTTGTATTTAATTTTGTTTTTGTTTTTGGCTGCATCTGAAATTGCAATACTTCCATAATAGTGAAAAACAGTATGTGACAAATGGAGTCTGAATTCACACTACTCAAAAAAGAGAAACTTTAGGCAAAAAGTACCCGGATGATCTACTAGCAAGATTCTGAAGTGTGCATACGATGGACACATTTCTATCGCATGAGGCCACAGTAGAGGATTTGTGAATGGCAATGAAGTGACACAACTGACGCTGGTAGGTCATGTGATAATGACAACATGGCGAATGTCCAGATTACATTACTACACACATTCATACTATAAAGAACATACTTTTTTAGCAGTTGCAAAGTAACTACTATTCAAAATAAGTAGCCTACTTCTGCGTCCTATTTTTCTGCAAACCAGAATGACAGCACAGCTGAAAGGTTTGTTTGAGCTGCGCCCTCTACTGTACAGCCGTGAAGTTGCATTTCCTTAGTTGTGGTGTGAAAGAAGAGCCTTTACTTTTGCCAAAATATTACTTTTTTTGTTGTTATTTAAAAAACATGCTTGATGAAGGTCAGTGGACTGAAACATTTATAATAAATTTCTACATTTAGCATGGATTGGTAGTAATGCTGTTTGTTATTAAAAAATCAAAAACAAAAAAACAAGCCTAGCCCTGGTGTGAAAATGTAACGTTATGCATTACTTTCTTTTTAGGTAGTAGCGCAATATTGTAACACAATACTTTTAAAAGTAACTTTTCCCAACACTGATTGTGATTTTGTTTTTTACATTGTGATTTAAATCTCACAATGTGACTTTATATCCCACAGTTGAGAATCTATATGACTTATATTGTGACTTTAAAATGATCTCACAGTTACCTTCTCATGTTTTACTCAGAGGCAGAAATTGGCTTCCTAATGAGGGACTTTCTTATTCAATTCCTCATTCTTATTCCAGGCCAAAATCCCAATAAGACCACAGACAGAGGCATGATGTATTTAAACTCTTAGTCTAAATTTATCCTGCCCCTGAGCAGCCTCCAACTACTAAGACTTTATGGTTAAGTAATCTTTAACCGTGGGATTAAAGACACTGTTGTAGTGCTATTCTCAGAGTGGATCTTCTCTCCCCAGCATCCTCGGCACTTTACAGCTTTAACTGGCTGCAGCATATAATGGCTGTTAACAAAACACATGCTAAACAGCAAATAGTCTCACATTACATCCAGGTCTAAGGATATTTTAAGTAATCAAGCAACAGTTTGCCAACATCTTAACTAGTAGCAAGCTGTGCACAGTGGAGTCCAAAAGAATCCACTCTAAATGTTGTGTTAACAGCCATCAATCGCAGCCACTGTACAAATTCACTGATTGACAATACTGTGAATTTTACAGTGATTTTTTTTTTTTTTTTTTTTTTTACGTCAGATGCGTTCTCTCTATGGCTGATTTCATGCTAATAACCAGCAACTATCTCTGACCCCTCAACAGTAAACAGAGCGGTAAACCAGACTGACCACATTTGATCCTATTACCTGAAACTTTCTTGGATTATTGAGATGCCATCATGTCTATTTATACCTTTTTTTTTTTTTCTGGGATAGTAGTTCCTTCTAGGACAGTCACCACCATCACGTGGTTTCCTAGCAGTGGTTGTAGTCTATGGGTGCTCAACGTCTAGTGAATCGCTTTCATCATGCGACAGTGTTGTATTATACAAGACACATACAATTGTTGAACCATATATAACTTTATGGGGGGACAAAGGGTAAGATTTGATTTTTTTTTTTTTTTTTGGTGACAACATTTAGTCATCAGTTAAACTTAGTTTCTATATGGATGTGGTTTTCACCTCAGACTAAAACTAAGGTAACTGTGTTAAATGAAGCCGTGCATTCTGACGAAATATATTTTATACAAATTATACATTGCAAATATTACATTTTATTATTGTACATGTTTTGCCAGGGATTGATTGATTTACTAACTTCATCTCACTTTTTTTTTTTACTCTGAGGCAGAGACAGGCTTTCATATTTCAAAATGTATCCCCATTGTCAATCAAAGACCTTTGAAGGGGGTTTTTCACTGTACTATTCGTCCACAGTCTGCCCTCTTTATCACTGATTAACCTGATTCATCCATTTTGGTTATACAGTCTAGTGTTATCCAAGATGCAGGTAAAGATACACATTGGTTTTATGCCACAGAAAGACTTGACAGCAAGTGTTCAATGTGTTATTTAAATGTAACTGTCAAAGACTTTGAGAGTATTTCTGCTGGAAACACTAAAAAATGTGCAAGAAATGTGTTAGCATGCCACACTAGCTAGTAACTTCACACCTCTGCAAATTAGACTGAATTGCTCATGAGTTTTGGCTGTCATAACCCATCATTTAATAGTCGGATAAGCAGTAAATGTACATTCTGTAATGTCAAACTTTTTTTTTTTGAACTAGCATTTTAAGAAATTGTAAAAAATCCAATGCTTTGAAAGCCCCTCACAGCTGCCCTTCTCACCTGAGTCGGGGTGATGGTGTTCACATCTTCGGAGGCAAGCTGTTTTAACAAAGTTGTTTTTCCGGCATTATCCAGACCGAGAAGGACTATCCGAAGCTCTTGCTCTGTAGTGCCCTTTAACTTCTCAATGACTGAAAACAAACCCTTAAAAAACAAACATTTGTACCTTAACTATCTGATTAAATAGTTTAATTTTCAGTTTCAAATACATCCATGAGATATCGTATCTATCACAACGATGTTTATAACATTTAATAAACTATTCTTTGGAACAAATAGGCCCTTCAAGCAGATTGAAACATTTACCTTTTGGACTTCTCCCATGGTGCCGTGAATTTCGTGGTAGGAAGAGGATGTAGAAAGAGATGGAAAGGCACAGCTACATTCTATGTGGGATATATCCAGGTAAGGCTTTCTTATTGGTCCACTGTTTCTTGGGTGCTCTTCCCTCAGAATACGTGTTCTTCACTTCGCAGGGTGCAGTACCTTTGCTTCTCTATACATGTCTGGCCTTCCTCATATGTGACACAGGGAAGGATGTGGAGGTTGGTGAAGATGGGGGAGGAGTTGGATTAGTAGGACACAATTAGCAATCTCTCCGCTCGCCTCCCCTCCACTCGTCTCTTCCAGCACATCTTTAGCATTAAAGACTTACCTGGATTATCCTTAACCACCACCTGCTTCAGGATAGGCCTCTGAGACTCTCTCTGTGCTCTCATTTAGTCTTCACTATGTTGTCTCCCCCCCTCCCTTTCCTTTAACATACACAATCTCGGTTGGCCTTCACGTCACACTAGTTGATTTCTGGACCAACAAGTTAAAAGCACAAACATAATCAAGCAAAAAATATGATGCAAGATCTCATGTCAGTTTCAATACTTCTTGTTGTTTAAGACACAGCGGGCTTACTGAGTGCAGCGTCACAACCCAGCTCGAAATGTTATTGTTCTAAGAATGTTCTGAGAACAATAAAATTTGCATAAAATTTTTAAGTAGGAAGTTTCCCATCGGGCACTGGATGTGGACTCCAGAGTCACTCAGACATCAAATTTTGGTCGAAAATGAAAATCAGGTTGACGTCTAAACCCAACATTTGTTTAACGTCAAGATTTAGGCCTAACTTCATTAAATAACTCCAGACACAGCATTACCAGCATCAATTATTACAAACTACACTGATTTTATTTCTGTCATACATGTGTAAAAGTTCTTATCAAGATAAAAAGAGGTTTAAATGTCTGTTTGAAAGTAATAGTTTGGTTTGATATCACCATTACAGTGATCAGTGTTCACTTTAGTTGGCCAGTTTGACTCCTAACTTTTTAATGTTTGTTTTTCTTTGGCTGCTGTAAAGGCCAATTCACACCGCCCCGACGACGGCCAACAAACGCCAACAAACTCCAACAAACTCGTCTGTTGGAGTTTGTTGGTTTGGTGTGATACCCCTGTTGGCGTTTGTTGGCCGTTGTTGGCGTTGGTCAGAGTTGGTTTTCACCCGACTGAACATGTTTAATCGGCGTTTGTCGGGTCGTGGAATGTCTGCGCGGTGTGAACAGTTTTCCAACAGATGGCAACCAACTCTGACGTAATCTGACCTGTTAACGAACCGTTGCCATGACGATGAGGGAAGTCCCCGACAGCTATTTGATCGCGCCCGCGCCTCACGCACACACAACAGAGCACTGGAAACGTGACATCACAGCTTGTTCGTTATAAAAAATAAAATACAGTTAAAAAAAAAAAAAAAAAAAAAAAAATATATATATATATATATATATATATATATATATATATATATATATATATATATATATATATATACAATAGTCCATAGTGCAATCCGTGCCATTCAGCAAGAGCAGCTGCTCCACTTCACCGAAAGAGAGAGGTAACGTTATAACCACCATGAGAGCAACGCTGGTTTACCTTCAGTTTCGTTTTTTAATAATTCGTTTTGACTTGTTTAGTTACATGGTTGTATATGCTTATGGGTCTCGTTAATAAAAAGGGTCGCACTAAAAAAAGTTTAAAAACCGGTACCAACCGCAGCGCAATAGGTTACGATCAGATCGATGGCTACAGTGCTTCAGATTTCAGGTTAGTATTTTTGTTTTGCCTCAATACTTTAATACAATGAAAATATATATGATACTATATTTGTAATATAGTAAACTAACCTGACATATTGTTAACATGGTTACTTGTGTAGTTGTGGAATTTTCCCAGTCACACGTCACTCGTTGGTCGGTGTTTGTTGGGGCGGTGTGAACATGACAGTTTTTTCTCATAGAATTCTAAATCCAACGACCAACTTGTTCGTTGGCGTTTGTTGGTGTTTGTTGGCCGTCGTCGGGGCGGTGTGAATTGGCCTTAACTGTGTATTAGTGGAAGTACAACAAAAGAAATGTGATCAGGTAATGCTAGCTATTTGTTTATGATTATTATCACCATGCAGCGGTCTGATTATCTGATTTCACCCAGTCTAATCTATGGTATTAATTTCACATTATTTCTTATAGCATCTCTATGATTCTTTATGATCCAGCAGCCTTTTAATCAGATAATCTCAAAGATATATACAGGGCTCTCAAGTTTTGAACTGAGTTCAGAGTGAGATTTCGGCCGCGGCGGCAGCGACAGGGGTTTGGGTGGGAACGGGGGTCTGATATGAAAAATGACACAGTCGTACAAATAAAAAAAATATTTATTTAATTCAGCATTTTAGTGTGTGAGTGAGTGAGTGAGATAATGGTAATATAATCATACACATTATATTGTTGTTTTTCCTCAACATTATAATGTGAAACAATATAAACATGGTAACCATATTCCGACTCTAGTGTAGCCTACGTTATATGTACATTACGTTCTGCATGATAACTGACGCGCTCTGCTTTACTAGTGTTTTTTCCCGCTCACTGCTTGAGCTTATAATGCTTTTGTTCTTTAGGCCTATATTTTTTGTTTACACATATTGTTTAATGTTTTAAACAATGAAAACCTTGAGATAAAACGTAAACTTGTTGTGTATATTACCTAATCATAAGTTTGTTCAGAAATGGTGACGACAACTTGAATAAAAAAAAATTAAAAAACGTCTGTCTCATTTTCTCACAATAACGTAATTTAAAGCTGCTGTCCGCGATTTTTGGCCCTCTAGCGGTTAATAAACAGAACTGTACGCGTCTTGCGGAGGAACATTCTAGCCGGAGCTACTTTTCTCCGTTTATGTCTCTATGGCGAGTCACAAAGTTACTGTGATACTCTGCGGCGAGTCCTACCAGTCTGGTCTGAAATAGTCCGAATATAAACACTTATTATAAGTGTACCATAATGATTCAGGATAAGACAAAAACACGGTTTGGAAAATGGATTCATGTTGTATATTCTCATTATATAATTTTTGTAAATTTTTAACACACAAAAAAAGTTGCGGACTGCAGCTTTAAATACACGAATATTCGTTTTTTACTAGCCCAAATATTCAATACAATATTTTGGAAAAATGCCCATCACTACTAGCTAGGCAAGTTCACGTAACGTACTCTGGTCAGACTCTTAACTAACCTACCAGCTGCCTGGACACATATTCCCCAGCAATTTGATGAGATGACTGTACTCATAGGATATGGTCCCACATCGATCACGATCAGTCTGTAGCCAGATGTGAATCAATTATGTGACTGACAGGTGTCCTCTTCTGTAGCTAACTGCTTCAGCGAGCATCTGAATCAGTGAGCGAGCCCGTGAATCACAGAATGTGTCGTTGGAATCAGAACGTAAACGTTGTTGTGGCGGGAATATCTAAATCTTACCCGGATACAGCAATTCTATTTTCTGATTGGCTGTTCGGTAGCTATATTTTTTAATAGATTAACTGGTGCGTGGCAGGGCCTTCTGAACTCTATGGGGAACTCGCTTGATTCCTCTAATAGAGGCACAACTTGTGCGTTTTCCTGGAGATTTCTCTGCGTGAGAAATACAAGGTGTGGCGTGTGAGCGTGTGAACGGGTTGAAATGCGTGTGTCTCACGCCCAATGCGTGAGACTTGAGAGCCCTCAGCCCTGTATATATAAACACCCTGTGCACATTTTTTTTTTAAACTCATTTGACAATAAGACACACAAACATCAAGAGTATGTATCTAAACAATGGTGGCATGCTTCATGCTGCAATGTATTCCAGGTGCATCATACAAAACTCATCTATGGCTCCCAGAATGCATCACGGCATGAAGCATGTCACCATTGTTGATATTCATATGTTGATTCTTGATGTCTGTGTGTGTCTTAAGTGGATCAGTAGTTAAAAAACTGCTGGATCTCATGCTGTAGAAACAAGTTACTACAATCAATAATGTGAAATTAATAACAAAGATTAGACTCTGGATGTGATCAGACCTCTAAATGATGATTATATTTTAATCATCAACCATTAGTCAAGAGTCAAATAAAAGCAAACCAAATAAAGCAAACACCAATCACCATAATGGTGACATCAAACCATACTATTATTTTCAATAAAACATCAACATCTAAACCTCTGTTAATTCTCAGTAATAACTTTTGTACACATATGACAGAAATAAAATCAATCTGGTTTGTAATAAGTGAAGCTGTTTTTGGAGTTATTTAATGACTTTGGAGCAAACAAAGGTTGGGTTTTCGCTTTCAACCAAAATTTGATGTCTGAACAACATTTGAGTCCACATCCAATGCCCAATGGGAAGCTTCCCACTAAAAACTTAAGAATATAAGAATGTTAGGGGATAATGTTCAAACAATGTTATCACTAAACATTTTTAGAATGTTTTTAGTTAATGTTATCCTACCTTCTGGGAACAAAAATAAAACTTGCCCCTGAAAACACTCCCAGAACATAAATAAATTATATCTGAGAATACCTCTCCCATACAGCAGAGGTCAGTAGTGTGCATATTTGAAATTAGGGTTCTACAGGCTATAATGTCAGATAAGGGAACAGTTTTAAAATAATACAGATAGTAAAGTAAATCTGACTTTTATTTTTATATCTATTGTGTGTTTTTGTGTATTACTCAGTATAGTCGCTAGTAAGGTGTTTCAGACTCTTGACTGTCCTCATGATGCTATCAGCCAAGGTATCTGCTAAGGTAACTGGTTTGCAATTCTTACCAAAAAAAACTCCACTGTAAAAGTTATTTTATGACATTTTTTGAGTCTTAAGCTTCTAGTTGATTGTCAAATAATAATCTTGCATTGAAGTAAACCAACAAACATTTCCACTATAGTTACAGTGTCAAAAACAATTATCTCCCTGCATATTTGGTTATCTTGCAGTCCTTGAAATAGAGAGTCTTTATGTGCAAGATTCCACTTCATATTGAGCCTTTAAAGCTTACCTTCCTGCATAAGACCTCAGTAGATACAAGCTGGCAGATAAGGCTTCAGATCTTTTTCCATAGCAGGAAAACATCAAGACTTCATCTTTCCTTCGAACACTTTCTAGGGATTAAAAAAAAAAACAAAAAAAAACAGTCCTTCCCTCCCTTTGTATTATGCCAAAAAGCCACAGTGTTGTTAATGAAAGCAGTGGGGAGCATCTCTATCCACAGAGCAGTCAGAATCCAGACTCACAATGGTGAAGATTCCTAGTGCATCCAGAGGGTCCTTATCACTGCTCTGCAGACATACTGCACTCTATTGTTGGCTGTTTGCTCCTGTAGGGATTCCATAATATTCTTGGGGATTAAGACCCAATTACTGAATGACCAACAAACTCCTCCAGAGATGTTTATGGAGCAGCTTCTCATGTTGCCGCTCTTACTACCCATCGCCTTTACTCTTTAGCAGGAGGGAAACTTTGAGAGTTGAGATATTACTCATATGAAGATATCTCTCACATTTCCAAAACTGTCTAGCATGTTAATTATGACATTATTAGCATTAATTGTGTTACTTTGAGTCTTCATGATTACATTAGTCTACTAGTCATTTATGTGTTGACTCATTTAATATTAATTGATCCCTTAGGAAAGAACAAAATCATAAATGAGATCTCATTAATATTTTTTTTTTTTCCCGGAGAGAATAGAGATTAGATTCAAAGCAAATAGAGACATTCGCTCTCCTGCTTATTAGATTTTTCTCCCGAGCAAAAAATATAGTTTTAGAAGCATTGTCACAAGTTGTATTTAGAACTGCCAAGCTTATAAACTCATAGGAGATGCTATGAGGTTTGTGTAAAATTGTGTGTGTGCCTATTTTGTGCCTTTATTGTTGTTTCTCTATGGTTATCCTATTAACATTTCTGCGAGCTCCACTAATTTGAAATATTAAGCTCATGTATCCTACTTAAGGGAACCATTGTCATCTAAAACAATACACTTATATTCATTGTTCAATATGTCTTATGAGAAAATGTGACAACCATGTCTGTTAGTCCAAGCATCTGAATGTGAACATCTTGACAAGCACTTTCTTTCATTTTTGCTAAGGGTCATTAATTACTACATTTGCTCTTTCCTCAGACACAGAGGAACACAAATGCCTTTGTTGCTGGTTGAGCTCATCTCTCCAGCTGCGAGAGCGAGGGTGAGTGAGATGGTGAACGGGCTTATGGCCGCACGGACTGCTGCACTGATGAATTGAGAGGAACAGGTGTCGACCGTCGCAGAACAGAAGGAGCTTTGGTGACGCAAAGCAGAACTGGTTTTGGATGGTTTTCCGGTCTGGACCTGCTTTGGGCAGTTTGGACGATTGACTGGACAAAGCTCTGCACAATCACAGTCTCCATTTGACAATAAACGTCTGAACGTGTATAGGACTGATCATGATCAAACTATTGTTTATATCAGAATATGTTAAGAAGGTTTCCATTTAGGAGTTACTGTACATAAAAAGGGACCTGTTTTTGAAGAGCACCAGTTGCAGTTCTAGCTCTTTTGGTGCCCTCGGTGAGATGTGATATGACTGAGGGGGAAAAAATGTAGAAATAACTTTACTGAACTTAGTCACATTATATTAATATGTGTTTAGTTGTATGTAAAAGAACAGTTTTGACATTTTGATAAATCTCTTTGTATTCCACAGGCAAAAAGTTGAGCAGGTAAAGATGATGACAGAATTTCAACAAATCACCTGTGAAAAGTGTGCTGTAGATGATCAAATGCAAATGGGTGAGACTTTTTTTTTTAACAATAATTGTGCATTTCTTTTGTGTCTGGATGGTCATTCATCCTCAGGTTTCTCTGGATGATTGTTGCCTGAATGTACGTCAGTGTGTTTTCCTTCTCAGTGACTTTTATACCCAGCGGCGTTGTGTTTTATGGTGTTTGCACAGTGACACGTTATTTCTGTGAGCCAAGAAGTTCTAGCTCAGGTTTTGGTTACCTCACTGGTCTCCAGCACACAGCCAGCTTCATCATGGAGATCTCTCTGTCTCACCTCCAACAGAAACCATCCGTCCAGTCAAGGGAAAAGGTACCAAAGTTCCTCTTAACTTCTTACCTCTGGTATACAACTGGTAGGGTGGAAAAATATGGACATGATACTATAATATTGTGATGTGTGTGTGTGTATATATTCAGGGAATAGTTATACAAACTGTGAATACTGTCAATACTTCCACACAACTAAATTTGTAGCTTGTTCTGACTTTGGATTTGGGCCAAATTGAAATAGTTGAGTGTTTGTTGACCTTATGAAACAGTATGTTTGACTTTTGACTTGGTCTGAGCAATCTACTTTTTCATAAAAATCTATGTATGTATCTATCTGTCTGTCTGTATCTTTTTAAATATGTGTGTGTGTGTGTATATATACATATGTATATGTGTGTGTGTGTATATATATATATACATATATATATATATATATATAGTACTGTACAGATAGACATATATATCTGTCTGTCCGTCTGCCTGTCTACTACCATAATGTAAAATGAAATTAAATGTAATGAATGTAATATCCTTTAAATTATATATATATATATATATATATATATATATATATATATATATATATATTGCATATGTCTATATGTATATGTACAGTACTCTCTATCTAGCTATATATAGATCGTATCTAGTATATATAGTACTGTACATATAGACATATATGTTTATATCTGTCTGTCCGTCTGCCCGTCTAGTACCATAATGCAAAATTAAATGAAATGTAATTAATGTAATATCCTTTAAATTTTATATATATATATAATTAAAAATATATTTTAATTACATTTCATTTAATTTTGCATTATGGTACTAGACGGGCAGACGGACAGACAGATATATAGATATATGTCTATGTGTACAGTACTATATAAATATATATGTGTGAGTGTGTGTGTCTATAAATTATATATATGTAAAATTATGTTATTAATTTTATTATAGCATTAATTTTATTATATTAATTTTATTACAGCAATATCATGACACTCATTTTGGTTACATTTATACATGAATGTTTTTATGAAACCATAGATTGATTGATCATTCATACCATAAATTATATTTAATTGTACAGTAAAGCCTTTATATTGTTAGGTTGTAATATATGGTATTTTTGTGTGAATTTTATGTCAGAGGGCCTTGAGTTTCAATGAAATTACTAGAGGGTTCTCAAACCTCGCTCGACGCAATTCTTTTCGAAGGACCCTCGGGAGACACAACACCCTGTCAGACAGTCTGCCTCATGCCCTCAACAAGGTAAAACCTTTGACTAATTTCAGAAGAGCCCTCATTTTCTCATCTCTCTACTGTTGCTAAGCACGTGGAATTACTGCCATCCTAGTTCCAGTAATGACTTTTAAATGTTGAATCATCTCAAAACGGTAGATTTGCTTGTGTTTGAAGTTCATCAACAGAAGTGCAGTGGTACGTGGTATTTTGGCATTGATTGCTTGAGTGATAATGTTTTATCTAATAGCTGTGTGCTCTTTCAGAATCTAAACATGTCATGACCATTGTTACTGACATGCTAAAACATGTCAATAACAAAAAACAAAACAAATGTTAATTGTCACAAATACCTAATCTTTTCATTTCAAGTTAATGTTTTTCTACACGAATGACCTTATTATGTAATGATGGAAGAATTGCAGCCATGGTTTCGCTGTAAAAAAAAAAAAAAAAGTTCAAAAAAGAGCTCTGTCTGAAACATGCCCACACTTCCTCTTGCGGCATGTTACCATGGTAAGACTTCCTGCTCGAGCAGGAAGTTATACTGTGTTCAGAGAGCCATCTCAAAAGCACATCAGAAACAACTCACTCATGCGCTCAATAAACTAAAATACATGTGATTCCAAGGATATGTCTCTAAAAGGGAATAACATTGAGATATTCAACGGACTTAAGGTAGGTTCAAAGAGCCTGACTATATATTTATGTGTAGGTCATTGTGTGCAAACACAGCGCTGTCACAGTATTTTTTTAACCTTTTCACGTCAAACTTTAAGTGGTCTTGAACTCACTAATTTTGAGTTGCGACTACTTACTTTCATTCAGGGGGCAAAAAATTGTTTTAAGCACTTCAGCTTGATTTTTTTAATAATGCAGATCATTGAAGATGTAAGCTCTACTACATTACCCTTTGAGAATGAGAAGATCAGAGAACAATAAAATCAGTTAATATCCAGTTTGAGGGAAAAAGGAACAGCCATTTTATCACAGACTCCAATAGTCTGTAACATTTTGTTGCTTGTGAACTCTTTCACTCGGTCTATCTGGTGCTTTTTTTTCTCAATCGCCTGCAGGCATTGATTTAAACCACATTTATTTCCAAGAAATGTGTGCTTCAACTGAGTCACTTATACCACAGATGAATGTACGCCATGATCCAACATGCATATTTTTGTTTAGTGTACTTCATTACAACTCATATCATTTCATTTTCTCCTACAGACACTGGCCGTTTCAGATGGAGGTGAGTTATTCATTAATAATGTTTTTTAGAGGAGGTGTAGGATGAATGATATGTTCCTCTCCTTCAAATGTACCATGGAGAAAACAAGGGTCAGCAGTCCGTGGGGCCGTGTGTTTTTATACTTTATCCACGTGGCCAGCAAACAGCACTAATGCAGTCATACACCTGGGTTTATCATTTTACCATTGACTTGTTTACATCCGGTTTTGGGGGTGGGGGGGGCAGGTGTAGTCACATCAGTTTCCTCTCTCTCTCTCTGCTCGAGTGTCATTGTGAGACCAAGAGATTGGGAGAAAAAAACAGGTTGGTAGGCAGAAAGGCAGACAGACAGAGGTATAGAAAGTCATGTGACTGTCTGGAAGTGAAGACAATCATCGATAACACCCGTATGATCATCAAATGTCTGATGCTAGTCATTCATAAAGTGTGACTCGAACTCATGTTCGGGAAATTCCTCTACTGCATATCAGTGCACCAAAAACAAGTGAATTGTCGGAATAAAGGAAGAGAACTGTAAAAAAGTGTCATCAACAGATTTTGAGTTCAGAGAGTTTAGCAATGCACAAACGTGCTTTTGAATTGACATTACATTTAAACGGAGAATGTCAGTGTTTTGAGCCGAAAATATAAAAAAAGACTAGTTTTTTGTATTTTTTTTTTTTTTTTCTTCAGATTGACAAGTTAATTAGCATGTCTCACACATTCCCATAGCCTAATATAAAATGATCTGAGGAACTGTACAAAAATTGATACTGATACTAGTTTTATATATATATATATTTTATATTTTATATTTAGAACATTTTTCTTCTATGAAAAGTAACAAAATGTGTCTGTAGTAAACTTAAGTTCGTAGTGGGGAAGGAAGTGGTCAGGGACGACGAACAACTGCTGACTGAGTCTTTATTGAATGTCAACAGAAGAACTGTGCAACGCACAACAAACGAAAATAAACAATCCACAAAGGGCTTCACTCCAGGTTCGACATACGCTATCCACAAGGGCTTCACTCCACGTTGGGCTTACACTATCCACAAGGGCTTCACTCCACGAACCTCGACCCGACTCAGTCAACAGTTCCCCTCTCTCTCACACACTCCTGCTTCTCACGGCGTTTTGTCCTGTCTCCGCGCCAATCACTGGAATGAGAAACAGGTGTTCGTGATTTGTATTCAACCCACTCACTTACCACGCGTCTCCCGCTATTCTCTCCGGTTGCAGACCTCGCTGAACCACGCCCCCCTCGCCACATACCCCCACCGCCCGACTCAGGCCGGGGAGCCGTCCGGCCTGCAGCCCCCCCCCCCCCATTTCTGGAGAGGAAATCGGCCACAGCCATCCGAACACCCGGCCTGTGGACCACCTTGAACTTAAAAGGCTGTAGAGCCAGATACCAACGAGTGATCCGCGCGTTGGTATCCTTCATGCGGTGGAGCCACTGCAGGGGAGCATGGTCCGAACAGAGAGTGAATTCCCGTCCCAGGAGATAATAGCGGAGGGTGAGGACGGCCCACCTGATAGCCAGACACTCTTTTTCTACGGTACTGTACTTAGCTTCTCTCTTAGAGAGCTTACGGCTAATGTACAGTACCGGCCGCTCCTCACCCTCTATCTCCTGGGATAGGACAGCACCCAACCCCCTGTCCGACGCGTCAGTCTGCAACAGAAAAGGGAGAGAAAAGTCAGGAGAGTGAAGCAGTGGCCCGCCACACAGAGCAGCCTTTACTTGGGTGAAGGCCTGCTGGCACAGCTCCGTCCACTGGACCGTATCTGGAGCATCCTTTTTAGTTAGATCAGTCAACGAGCTGGTGAGGGCCGAATAGTTAGGTACAAACCTTCTGTAGTATCCCGCCAGCCCGAGGAACTGTCTAACCTCCTTTTGGTCTTGGGGCGCGGACAGGTCGCAATCGCTGCCGTCTTGTCAATTTGGGGACGCACCTGCCCATGCCCCAAGTGGAAGCCCAGATACTTTACCTCCACGCGCCCAATTGCACACTTCTTCGGGTTGGCCGTGAGCCCAGCCCCTCTCAGCGATCTCAGGACGGCTCTCACATGCTGCATATGCCGCTGCCAATCGTTACTATAGATAATAATATCATCTAGGTAGGCAGCCGCATACACAGCATGGGGCCGGAGAATCTTATCCATGAGTCGCTGAAAGGTAGCCGGTGCCCCGAACAGCCCGAACGGAAGCGTAACGAATTGGTGTAATCCGAACGGCGTCGTGAAAGCTGTCTTTTCTTTGGATAAAGGCGACAAGGGGATCTGCCAGTACCCTTTCGTTAAGTCCAGTGTCGAATAAAATCGAGCCGCACCTAGCCGGTCAAGCAATTCGTCCACCCGCGGCATTGGATACGCGTCGAATTTCGACACTGCATTCACCCTGCGATAATCCACGCAGAAACGAACCGAGCCGTCGGTCTTAGGAACCAAAACTATCGGGCTCGCCCAGTTACTGCTGGACTCTTCTATTACTCCCATTTTCAGCATTGCCTCTAATTCGTCCTGAACTACCTTTTTTTTGTGTTCAGGTAACCTATACGGCCGGCTGCGAACAACCACGCCCGGCTCCGTCTCGACATGGTGCTGAATGAGGTTCGTACGTCCCGGCAGGGGAGAGAACACGTCTGCAAATTCCTTTTGCAATTTGGATAAATCAGTGAGCTGGGAGGGCGAGAGGTGGTCTCCCCCCGGGACCAGAGCGAGAGATTGAGTTTTTATATTCGCCTCTGGTCCGAGATCATCCTCCCCACTAATCACCGTCGCCAGCATCACTGATTCTGCCTCATTCCATTTTTTTAGCAGGTTGAGGTGATAGATTTGACGTGCCCCCCTCCTGTCGGACCGTACCACCTCATAATCGAGCTCGCCGACTTGCCGTGTGACCTCAAAGGGTCCTTGCCACTTTGCAAGTAATTTCGAACTGGAAGTAGGGAGCAATACAAGCACTTTTTCCCCCGGTGCGAATTTACGTAGGTTAGACCGTCTGTTATACAGTTGGCTCTGTCTGTGCTGGGCCTGTAACAAATTCTCCATTGATAGCCGCCCCAAAGTGTGGAGTTTTGATCGCAAGTCCAGCACATACTGAATTTCATTTTTGGCCTGAGATGGTCCATCCTCCCAAGTTTCCCTGAGGACATCCAGCACCCCACGGGGCTGGCGCCCAAAGAGAAGCTCGAAGGGGGAAAACCCCGTGGAGGCTTGCGGGACCTCTCGCACTGCGAATAACAGAGGTTCTAACCACTTATCCCAATTTTTGGCGTCCTCTTGCACGAACTTACGAATCATGGATTTAAGCGTGCGATTAAAACGTTCGACCAGCCCGTCCGTTTGTGGGTGAAAGACGCTGGTACGAACCGATTTAATGCCCAATAATTCGTACAGTTCGCGTAACGTGCGTGACATAAACGCCGTGCCTTGATCAGTGAGGATTTCTTTTGGAATCCCCACCCGGGAGATTAAGCGAAACAGTGCATCCGCAACACTTTTAGCAGAAATGTTGCGGAGAGCCACTGCTTCAGGATATCGTGTTGCATAATCAACAATGACTAATGCAAAGCGATGTCCCCTTGCTGATCGTTCTAATGGCCCGATGAGGTCCATACCAATTCTCTCGAAGGGGACCTGCATTAAGGGAAGTGGGCGCAATGGCGCTTTTGGGGTGGCCGGTGGGTTCACCAACTGGCATTCACGACAAGACGCGCACCACCTGCGTACATTCTCGTGAATGCCCGGCCAGAAAAAACGGGTCATGAGACGATTTAGTGTCGCTGCCTGTCCCAAATGCCCCGCCATTGGATTAGAATGAGCCGCGTGGAAAAGCATTTCCCTGCGGCTCTTTGGCACTAATAACTGGGTTGTATCTTCTTTTGTCTGAGTGTCTTGGGTCACTCGATACAACCTATCTTTTATAATCGCGAAATATGGGTAAGCAAGCGGACGTCCAGGCTGGAGAGGCTGACCATCAATCATCGAGACCCTATCAAAAGCATTCTTTAATGTCTCATCCTGAGACTGCTCCAGGGGAAAATCATCGCGTTCCGGAAGAATTAGTCTTCTCCGGCTTCACTCAGATCCCCTGCAGCAGAACTCTCCGGTCTCTGATCAGTCTCTCCGACTTGTACTCGCGCTTGCTCACCCCGCGTTCTTTTCCCCCAAGAGGCATCCGAGCATAGACATCCCAATAATTGTTTAAACGCGGGCCAATCCGTCCCCAAAATTATCGGATGCCGGAGGTGCGGGTTAACTGCCACCTCAACACTATGCTTTTGTCCCCTAAATTTAATTATGACGGACATTACGGGATATCTTACCACATCCCCGTGCACGCACCGAACCCCAACCATGCGGCCTGTATCCAATGCCCCGGACGAAATCAGGCTTTGATGGAGAGAGGTTTGGTTACAGCCCGAGTCCACCAAAGCCTGATAGGTACCCCCCTTGATACTCACAGGTATTTGGTACCCGCCAGCCTGACCAGGGGCGGCCTGAGGATCGTCGGGGACCCGGATCACCGTCCCGACCTCCATAACCGGACATTTATCCACAAAATGATCCGGATCCCCGCACCGCCAACAGGCCGGCCCAGACCTGCCCGCCGCTCCAGTGGCAGAGAGTGGGCTGAATACATGGCGCGGAGAGAGGGGAGAAGCAGGAGCGGGGTCCGCCCCGGCAGCAGGGAGTCCCGCCCCCCTGGGCGGGGCTCTGGGTCCGTAGGAAGGTGCCTGTCCCGTTCCGCCCCGCCCTCGGGGCGGAACACGAGGTGGGCCGGGCGGACGAGACCTAGGGAGAGGGACAGGTCTAGAGAGAGAGGGGGACAAAAGAGAGGGAGAGAGAGAGGCAGCTGGAAGGGGTTCGCCGCCCCCTTGGCACGCCACCAGATGATCCTCCGCCAGTTGGATGGCTGAGTCCAGCGACGTGGGGCGGTGGCACTGGACCCACTCGGCCGTCTTCTTCGGGAGCCGAGTGACGAATTGCTCCAGCACCACGCGATCGACGACCAGGTCCACGTCGCTTCCCTCAGCCAGCAACCATTTGCGGCACGAGTCCCGGAGCTGCTGGGCCAACGTGAAGGGCCGGCCGGACTCACCCAGGTCGAGGGAGCGGAAGCGCTGTCGGTGCTGCTCCGGGGTCCGACCGACCCGCTGGACGATGGCCCGCCGTAGGTCTTCATAGACCAGGAGGTTCGGGACGGGGAGCTGCTGTGCCGCCACCTGTGCTTCACCTGAGAGGAGCGGGACCAGCCTCATCGACCACTGGTCCCGCGGCCATTTACACGCCTCCGCGGATCTCTCGAAGAGGTCTAAGAACACCTCTGGATCATCCAGTGGGCCCATCTTATTTAAGGGCAGGTGGACAGGCACAGCGGGCGGTTCGGTGGGCTCCCGGGGAACCTCCCGGTCAATCCAGCTCCGGAACGCCTCGCGGTCCTCCTGCTGGGTCTGTAGAATGGCTTGGAAACACCGCTCCTGGTCGCCTCTTAACTCCAGCAGGGCCTGTTGTTGTTCGCGGTGCAGGACCGCGAGGGACGCGATGATGTCCGCAAATGTGGCGGAGGACGACGATTGCATGGCGACGTGCTCACCGACTTCCTTCCCGGGTTTCGGCACCAGTGTAGTAAACTTAAGTTCGTAGTGGGGAAGGAAGTGGTCAGGGACGACGAACAACTGCTGACTGAGTCTTTATTGAATGTCAACAGAAGAACTGTGCAACGCACAACAAACGAAAATAAACAATCCACAAAGGGCTTCACTCCAGGTTCGACATACGCTATCCACAAGGGCTTCACTCCACGTTGGGCTTACACTATCCACAAGGGCTTCACTCCACGAACCTCGACCCGACTCAGTCAACAGTTCCCCTCTCTCTCACACACTCCTGCTTCTCACGGCGTTTTGTCCTGTCTCCGCGCCAATCACTGGAATGAGAAACAGGTGTTCGTGATTTGTATTCAACCCACTCACTTACCACGCGTCTCCCGCTATTCTCTCCGGTTGCAGACCTCGCTGAACCACGCCCCCCCTCGCCACAGTGTCCCTGTTAGAAAACTGTATAATATTTACTTAAGGAGCTCAATCTTAGCCCCACCAGCTGGTAGTCCATCTGATTCCTCATTTATCCAACTAATGACTGAAATGGTTTCCCTAGAAACAATGTAAAAACGTCTACCATAAGAAGGCTACCATGAAGTCATGTCTGTGCTATAGCACCACTTCTATTAGACCATTAATGGATAAATATCTTTGTGAAAATGTACACGTTAGCATACGTTTACTAAAAAGCACTTAATATGGAGGTAATATAATTTAAAAGAATATGCTTAAGTGTATCTATGTGTTGTTTTTAAGCACTTACTGCATATTAATTGCAATTAAATGAAAACTTATTCTAGTTTAAACTGATATTAAATGCAATTAGAGTGTTTTGTTGACCGACTTAAAGAGAAATTTCAGCCAAAAATGAACATTCTGTCATTAATTACTCACCCTCATGTTGTTTCAAACCTGTAAGACTTTCGTTCATCTTTGGAACACAAATTAAGATATTTTTGATGAAATCTGAGAGCTTTCTGTCCCTCCATAGACAGCTATGCAATTAAAACTTTGACGCTTTAAAAAGTTCATAAATAGATCATAAAACTAAACTAATTGAGTAGTTTAGTCCAAACTTTCTGAAGTAACGCAATCCCTTCATATGATGAACAGATTTAATTTCGGCTTTTATTCACATAAACATTGATCAGTGAACATAAACAGAAGGTCAATCGAACTTTGCATGAGAACAAACTTCTTGTGGAAGCTCAAATGTGCTGCGCTAACACATGAGAATGAACCTCAATGGTTCTCGCACGGGTCAAGCAAACACGCTTGAGCTTCTGTGTACCATAACTGATGTTTGAATTGATGAATGATTACATATGTTTTCAGAAAATTTGGACTAAAGTTCTCAATACATATGGATTAGATTTACGATCTCTTTATGAACCGTCAAAGTTTCAGTTGCATAGCTGTCTATGGAGGAACAGAAAGCTCTTAGATTTCTTCAAAAAGATCTTCATTTGTGTTCTAAGGATGTCTTACGGGTTTGGAATGACATGAGGTTAATTAATGACAGAATTTTTATTTTTGGGTGAACTATCCCTTTAAGTACTATTTAAGTACATCTTTATCCCCTGGTTTCACAGGCAAGGCTTAAACTAGTCCCAGACTAAAATGCATGTTTAAGCTGTTTTAAGTGAAAACAACATGCACTGACAGATCTTAAAATATGTCAGTGTCATTGTTTTTTCTCACAAGCAATGTGTTTTTCTAAGGCATGTTTATAAAAGCTACTTAAATGTCCTAATTTAACTATAATAGGCCTAATCTTTAAACTAAAATAAAGGCCTAATCCTGTCTTAATCTAAGCCCTGTCTGTGAAAACAGGCCATTATGCTGCATATGTAATTTCTTCTGTTATCTTTGAAATGTGGTTCAAATGTTCTGCCAATATTTCTCTAACCGACATTATCAGAAGAATCAATTCAGCATTATAACTGAGTTGCAGCAGATTTCAAGTTCCCAGCATGCTTTGCGTCACACTGTGTAAGGAGAATAAATGTTGAAACTGAGTGTTATTATGTGGGTTTTTGCACAAGATTGATACAGGGGAAGATGTGTTATTGTTTAATGTTCTGCTATTTGGGTATTTAAAGGTGTTTGTGATGTTGAAGTTTTGTAGGGTAAGGGTCTTGGTGAAGAGTAGTGTCTGTGGTTAGGTTGAGAATGGGCCGCGAAACTTCAAGGCTATACTGCATGTTGATTAACAGTTCATGCAAGTTTGGTTACATTAGCACATGCTGGTGTGCTGTTACTAACTAACACTTAACCATAAAGTTTAGGTGTTAGTTTATTCAGTATTTCAATGTAATTATAATTAGCGAGTTTGTGTAGTACAAAGTTCATTTTTTTAAGTTCTACTAAAACGACCTTCAAGTTGTTTACTTAAATGTTTTGAGTATTCTGAACTTACCGGGTTTTACAACCGCTGCATCAAAATAATTGAAAAATGAGAAACATTACGAATGGTAAATAATAGTTTTAAGTACAGTGGATTTAAACATTAAACAAAATTAAAATGATTTTTTCAGTTTCACTTAATTGTTATTTATAATTATTGTTTACTTAAAAAAATTGAGTTGCTGAACTTACATTTTTTAAGGTAATTGTTACAAAAATTGAGTATTCTGAACTGTATAGCTGCAATTTAGTATATATAAAATATATTAACTTTGAATGTAATATAGAATAACACTACAGTTATTGATAAATTATAATGAAACTGCTTTAGTATTTTAGTCAACACATTACAATAAGTGCACTTATACAAAAGATTGTTAAAACATAATGATTTAAAATATACTTTAAAGTAAAACTTTTATTTTGTGATGATTACATAGTACTTAAAAGTGTACTTAAGTTAGTTCATCCCTACAATGAAAATAAATCATTTATTACTCACACTCATGTCGTTCTACACCCGTAAGACCTTTGTTCATCTTCGGAAAACATAATAATATATTTAATCTTAAAAGTGTACCCTCTTTAAGTACACTTAAGAGGCTTTTTATTTCATTAATATTATTTACTGCAAGTACAGTTTTTTGTTGTTGTTGTTGTTTTTTTTTTTTTTTTTAATAGAGACTACTTTTAAGATTTGAAGTACACAATTACGTACAATTCTTTTTCAGAAGGGTATCCAAACTCTTACTGTTGTCGAACAGCATGGTTCATATTCGCTCATAAGAGTAATGATAGTGAACCATCAGAATCAGTGTTCCACTTTACCTGAAAGTGAATGTAAAATGTTATCTAACATGTTAAGGTAAAGTGGGACGATACTAAAACAGACCCTCACAATACATACAAATTCTTTAAGTTCACTTTAAGTTAGTGCTTTAAGTTAAGTGCCAGTCTTCTCAACATCCTCTCTTTTCATGGGTGTTAGAACTAAATGCGCTGGAGACCGATGAGCGCACAGGGACGCAGTACTCCAGCAGTAACTCCAGTCTGCCCACTGTGCCCAGTGAAGGGTCCAGAGGAGTGGGTCAGGTGGCCAGCTGGGCCGTCAGCTTTGAGAGGCTGCTGGAGGACCCCATGGGCGTACGCTATTTCACGGTGAGTAAACGAGCATCATTTGCACAGCCACAGCCGCAACAGTGAATATTTCTGGACATAAAAAAAGCACACAGATGAATGAACTTCAGGGGAAGATATTGATTTGTTTACTGTGTAGGTTTCATTCACTAATGGTTCTTCCCACTTGAGTGGGAAGGTTGCTGGAATGATCTATTTATAACTTCTAATATTGTCAGTTTAGTGCTTTAAAAAACAAAGAAACAAATGCAATTGGACCAATTCAAAGTACAAACCCGATTCCAAAAAAATATGGGACATTGTACAAAAAAGGAATGCAATAATTTACAAATCTCATAAACTTATATTTTATTCACAATAGAATATAGATAACATATCAAATGTTGAAAGTGAGACATTTTGAAATGTCATGCCAAATATTGGCTCATTTTGGATTTCATGAGAGCTACAAATTCCAGAAAAGTTGGGACAGGTAGCAATAAGAGGCCAGAAAAGTTAAATGTACATATAAGGAACAGCTGGAGGACCAATTTGCAACTTATTGCCAACATGATTGGGTATAAAAGAGCCTCTCAGAGTGGCAGTGTCTCTCAGAAGTCAAGATGGGCAGAGGATCACCAATTCCCCCAATGCTGCAGCGAAAAATAGTGGAGCAATATCAGAAAGGAGTTTCTCAGAGAAAAATTGCAAAGAGTTTGAAGTTATCATCATCTACAGTGCATAATATCATCCAAAGATTCAGAGAATCTGGAACAATCTCTGTGCGTAAGGGTCAAGGCCGGAAAACCATAATGGATGGTTAGACGACACTGCATCACATACAGGATTGCTACTGTAATGGAAATCACAACATGGGCTCAGGAATACTTCCAGAAAACATTGTCGGTGAACACAATCCACCATGCCATTCGCCGTTGCCGACTAAAACTCTATAGGTAAAAAAGGAAGCCGTATCTAAACATGATCCAGAAGCGCAGGTGTTTTCTCTGGGCCAAGGCTCATTTAAAATGGACTGTGGCAAAGTGGAAAACTGTTCTGTGGTCAGACGAATCAAAATTTGAAGTTCTTTTTGGAAAACTGGGACGCCATGTCATCCGGACTAAAGAGGACAAGGACAACCCAAGTTTTTATCACCGCTCAGTTCAGTAGCCTGCATCTCTGATGGTATGGGGTTGCATGAGTGCGTGTGGCATGGGCAGCTTACACATCTGGAAAGGCACCATCAATGCTGAAAGGTATATCCAAGTTCTAGAACAACATATGCTCCCTTCCAGACGTCGTTTCTTTCAGGGAAGACCTTGCATTTTCCAACATGACAATGCCAGACCACATACTGCATCAATTACAACATCATGGCTGTGTAGAAGAAGGATCCGGGTACTGAAATGGCCAGCCTGCAGTCCAGATCTTTCACCCATAGAAAACATTTGGTGCATCATAAAGAGGAAGATTCGACTAAGAAGACTTAAGAAAGTTGAACAACTAGAAGCCTGTATTAGACAAGAATGGGACAAAAACTAAACTTGAGCAACTTGTCTCCTCAGTCCCCAGACGTTATAAAAAGAAGAGGGGATGCCACACAGTGGTAAACATGGCCTTGTCCCAACTTCTGTGTTGATGCCATGAAATTTAAAATCAACTTATTTTTTCCTTAAAATGATACATTTTCTCAGTTTAAACATTTTCTATGTCATCTATGTTGTATTCTGAATAAAATATTGAAATTTGAAACTTCCACATCATTGCATTCTGTTTTTATTCACAATTTGTACAGTGTCCCAACTTTTTTGGAATCGGGTTTGTAAAAGTACCACTTTCAACTGCTTCTACAGGCATCACAGGTAATATTGATATAAGTGTGATTAGTTGCAATTAATTTGATTAATAGATTTAATCGAATGGCAGCCCTAAAAACTGGCTGGTTTATAAGCAGATCTATTGAATGCAACAGGCTGACTGCTAACTCAGACAAAAGCAGAAGTGGTGTTCTAAATAAGCACTTTGCTCCTAGTTTCTCAGTGTACACGTCATATACTTCTGCACTTATTTACTTCTTAATAAACAGAGTGCTGTAGAGAGAGCTGCTGCCATGTTGCTCGACACTCTCATTTGTTTACCGACCACGCAGAGCAAGCAATTCAACCCGATTCATTGTGAAATGTGTAAAATCAGAAAAAAAAGGAGGTGAGGAGGAAAACAACCCACGGTATGAGTCACTGTAATTATAGGGAAATGAGGAGGTGTGGAGAATGTTTCAGAAGGGAGGCGGGAACTAAGAGAGTTTGAGGGGGGGGAAGGAAACATTTGGGTGTTTAGGTGAGAGAGCTCTGAGATGGATAAACCTCTGTGAATTCCTCATTTGGTGGCCAACAGAGATGCCAGCTGGAACCAGAAATTAAATTGTCTTGTTTTTAATGATAATACAGGTGATGGTAATTATCATGTCTCTATGCCCACTGACACATGCAGTTCATCCAGATTTGGGGTATATTCTTAGCATTAAAGAGACAGTAACATTTTGTCTGTATAGGCTTTTCTGAAATCTGAGGTCAGTGCTGAGAACATCTTATTCTGGCTTGCGTGTGAAAAGTTTCGCAAGATACCGCCCTATCAAACTGAGCAGGTAAATCTCCGTATTGTATATCTAACCACTATTTTATCATAATTTCTTTTCCTTTCTAATTCCTACAGAAAGTGTAAATATTACATTTGTTTTCTGACTTTAGCTCAAGAGGGAGGCGTTGTCAATTTATAACAACTTCCTGTCCAGCAATGCAACTTCTCCTATTAACATAGATGACAGGGTACGAGTCGAGGAGAAAGATGTACAAAACCCACATGCTGACATCTTTCAAAAAGCACAACAACAGGTATGTGATATCATATCAGACTGAAATGTCAATGCTAAATTAAAATACATTTTCGGGTTTTTTATAAAAAAAAAATAAAACATGTAATTTCCTAATACTAAACAAATCTCCAAAATTGGAATATTTTATTAATCTCATTATGTTTTATGGTGTTTGACAAAAGTTTATTTCAATTATGACAACTCTCGAAATAGATTTCAAGAACATTTGTGACCCTGGACCACAAAACCAGTCATAAGGGTACATTTGAGGTTTATACGTAATCTGAAAACTGAATAAATAAGCTTTCTGTTGATGTATGGTTTGTTAGGATAGGACAATATTCGGCCGAGAAACAACTATTTGAAAATCTGGAATCTGTGGGTGCAAAAAAATCTAAATACTGAGAAAATCAGCATTAAAATTGTCCAAATAAAGTCCTTAGCAATGCATATTACTTACAAAAATACATTTCTAAAATATATATGGTAGGAAATTTACAAAATATATTCATGGAACATGATCTTTATTTAATATCCTAATGATTTTTGGCATAAAAGAAAAATCGATAATTTTGAACCATACAATGTATTGTTGGCTATCGCTACAAATACAGGTGCTGGTCATATAATTAGAATATCATCAAAAAGTTGATTTATTTCACTAATTCCATTCAAAAAGTGAAACTTGTATATTATATTCATTCATTACACACAGACTGATATATTTCAAATGTTTATTTATTTTAATTTTGATTATTATAACTGACAACAAGGAAAATCCCAAATTCAGTATCTCAGAAAATTAGAATATTGTGAAAAGGTTCAATATTGAAGACACCTGGTGCCACACTCTAATCAGCTAATTAACTTAAAACACCTGCAAAGGCCTTTAAATGGTCTCTCAGTCTAGTTCTGTAGGCTACACAATCATGGGGAAGACTGCTGACTTGACAGTTGTCCAAAAGACGACCATTGACACCTTGCACAAGGAGGGCAAGACACAAAAGGTCATTGCAAAAAAGGCTGGCTGTTCACAGAGCTCTGTGTCCAAGCACATTAATAGAGAGGCAAAGGGAAGGAAAAGATGTGGTAGAAAAAAGTGTACAAGCAATAGGGATAACTGCACCCTGGAAAGGATTGTGAAACAAAACCCATTCAAAAATGTGGGGGAGATTCACAAAGAGTGGACTGCAGCTGTGCTTCAAGAACCACTACGCACAGACGTACGCAAGACATGGGTTTCAGCTGTCGCATTCCTTGTGTCAAGCCACTCTTGAACAACAGACAGCATCAGAAGCGTCTTGCCTAGGCTAAAGACAAAAAGGACTGGACTGCTGCTGAGTGGTCCAAAGTTATGTTCTCTGATGAAAGTAAATTTTGCATTTCCTTTGGAAATCAGGGTCCCAGAGTCTGGAGGAAGAGAGCAAAGGCACACAATCCACGTTGCTTGAGGTCCAGTGTAAAGTTTCCACAGTCATTAATGGTTTGGGGTGGCATGTCATCTGCTGGTGTTGGTCCACTGTGTTTTCTGAGGTCCAACGTAGCCGTATACCAGGAAGTTTTAGAGCACTTCATGCTTCCTGCTGCTGACCAACTTTATGGAGATGCAGATTTCATTTTCCAACAGGACTTGGCACCTGCACACAGTCCCAAAGCTATCAGTACCTGGTTTAAGGACCATGGTATCCCTGTTCTTAATTGGCCAGCAAACTCGCCTGACCATAACCCCATAGACATTCTATGGGGTATTGTGAAGAGTAAGATGCGATATGCCAGACTCAACAATGCAGAAGAGCTGAAGGCCACTATCAGAGCAACCTGGGCTCTCATAACACCTGAGCAGTGCCACAGACTGATCGACTCCATGCCACGCCGCATTGCTGCAGTAATTCAGGCAAAAGAAGCCCCAACTATTGAGTGCTGTACATGCTCATACTTTTCATGTTCATACTTTTCAGTTGGCCAAGATTTCTAAAAATCCTTTCTTTGTATTGGTCTTAAGTAATATTCTAATTTTCTGAGATACTGAATTTGGGATTTTCCTTAGTTGTCAGTTATAATCATCAAAATTAAAAGAAATAAACATTTGAAATATATCAGTATGTGTGTAATGAATGAATATAATATAAAAGTTTCACTTTTTGAATGGAATTAGTGAAATAAATCAACTTTTTGATGATATTCTAATTATATGACCAGCACCTGTATACCCGTGCGACTAATAACTGGTTTTGTGGTCCGGGGTCACATTTTATTGATAAGAATGGAGTGCAGGTAGGATTGAACTTTTTTGAGCTAGATCTGCTAGCATACAAGAAGACTTGAAACATGCTCAGAATTACAGGGAATATTTTACATGCTGCTGCACGGTAGGGAGAACCCCATAGCAGATCTAGACAAGTGGTGCTGGGGAGGAGGAGGGACAACAATTCTCAATTCTCATTGTGTACAGTACTGAGTGGGATGTGAATATAGATTGTGTAGATAAGAAAGAGACAGTGATTGGCTATACTGCTGGCTTGAGAAAACCAATCAGCTACTTGAAAGAGTTTCATGACTTAACTATGCATATTATAGAACTATGCATATATATATATATATATATATATATATATATATATATATATATATATATATATATATATATATATATTTAATGATTATGCTGTTTTATTGTTGTTAAGAAATGGAAAGCAATAAAAGATTATCCACTGCAGCATTTAATGTTAAAAAAATGGCTATACCCATTATATATATATATATATATATTTTTTTTTTTAGAAATCTCACATTTAATATTATCAATATCTACAATATTGGCTTTGAAATGTTGCATTGACATTTATTCATTTGGCAGATGCTTTTATCCAAAGCGATATACATTGCATTCAAGGTATACTTTTATTGGTATCAGGTTATATAACCAAATTCAGAAAAAATACCAGATATTTCAGAGCAGTAATCCCAAGTGCATAAAGAGATCCATTTAGATGTGCAATAAGATAATGTAGAGCATTCCCATTATAATCAGCAAAATTGTCTTCACTGCAAGAAGGCACCATATTAAGAGTCTTTTTCAAATGCTTTCAGCCTCAACGACAAACCAGTAGATTTTGCATCTCTCAAACAAGCGAAAAAAAGAGTAATAATAATAATAATAATAGAAACACATCTGTGAAAAACCTATGCAACACTGGATGCAATTGTAATTTTGCCCAGTTGTGAGAATGGAGATATGTCTGATATTGAATGTATTGTTCCATCCATGACAAAGATGTTTTTGTTGTGTCATATGAGGTGAGGCAAACCACTTTAGTTTAAGAACAGATGGCAATCATGACTCAATTATCCAGAGCTACTAAAAGCAATCAAATCAAGAGCCCATCCTTCGTTGACTTCGTGTCCTTACCTATCCTCTTCGTTCTCTCTCTCCCCTTCCAGATCTTTAAACTGATGAAGTTTGACAGCTATACTCGTTTCGTGCGCTCACAGCTCTATCAAAGCTGCATGCTAGCTAATGTGGAGGGTAGACCTCTGCCAGGGCTGGATGCTCGTGGCAAACCCCTCACATCAACGAAAGCAACGAATGCCAGTAGCACTTCACCCAGAGAGCAAGTCAAGTTCGATAAAACTAAGGAGGTAACTGGATATCTCAATGTAAAATATGACTGTATTTAAGGGTTAGTTCACCCAAAAATGTTCTGTCATTACTTACTCACCCTCATGTTGTTCCAAACCCCTTAAGACATTAGTTTATCTTCAGAACACAAATGAAGATCTTTTTGATGAAATCGGAGAGCTTTCTGTTCCTCCATAGACAGCTATGCAAATAACACTTTGACGCTTCAAAAAGTTCATAAAGAGATTATAAAACTAATGAATTGAGCGGTTTAGTCCAAATATTCTAAAGAGCTCAATCTCTTTCTATGATGAAGAGATTTAACTTATGGTCATATTTACATACAAACATTGATCAGCGAACATAAACAGAAGCTCAACCGAACCTGCTTGACACATGAGAACAAACCTCTTGCGGAAGCTCAGATGTGCTGCGTAACACACGAGAATGAACCTCATTGGTTCTTGCAAAGCAAGCAAACATGCTTGAGCTTCCATTAATGCGAGTTGATGAATGGTTATATGTAAATATAAGCCTAAATTCAATATGTTCATCATATACAGTGATTGTGTCTCTTCAGAAAATTTGGACTAAAATGCTTGATTCATATGGATTAGTTTTACAATCTTTTTATGAACTTTTTGAAGCCTCAAAGTGGTAGTTGCATAGCTGTCAATGGAGGGACAGAAAGCTCTCAGATTTAATCAAAAAGATCTTTATTTGTGTTCTGAAGATGAGCGAAATTTCATTTTTGGGTGAACAATCCCTTTCATAAGAGATTTATATGAGTTTGTTGTTTTCCAGAGGTTAAAGGTGAAGCCAGAGGCTGATGATGTGGTAGAAAGGAGAAAGGTCAATCTGAAAGGCATAATAGGAAAGGACAAACTCAAAGAAAAGAGAGGGTCCTGGGGAGGTGAATTTATGATTTCAAAACACACCTAACCCATATGTGGTTTTAATATGGAGCAAACTGAACTAAGAATAGAGCTTTAGACCGTCTAATAATAAGATCTCTGTTCTCTAATGGCCATTTCCAGAGTCACCTATGAGCTTCAAGACTGGACTTGTGAAGAGTTCAGAGGTAACTTGCTACAAATTCTGCAGATACCAGCATTATACAATGCCATAGCAGTACTGGTATCAATATTTATCTGTTGTTTCAGGTTGAGAAATTAGTGGCACGCTCTGCAGACGGAGGGGTTGATAAGTACTGCTGTGTCTTCCTGCCTGATGGTACGGCATCTCTGACCCCGGCCCGGCCTGGTGTCACTGTCCGCAAAATGCTCACTGGTGTATGTGAAAAAAGAGGCCTTCCTCTGTCAGACATCATTATATATCTACAAGGCAAAGACAAAGTAAGAAGTGCAAAACATTTACATGTACATTACTAGTAAAAATGTGGACATATTTGCCTGAATTTTGTTTCTTATTATCCTAAAAACATTCTTATTTACCAATATATACTTCTTTGTGAACTTCCATTGGGTGTCACTTATAGCAACCACTGTCATTGGACCAGGACAGCTCTATGCTGAAGGATCAGCAGGTGTTTTTGGAACTGAGGGTCACATTTGCGTGAGTGTTGTGCAAAAAAAAAAAAAAAATTCCCCCAAAAATGACAATTCTGGCATAATTTACTCATTCTCATGTCATTCCAAACGTGTATGCATCTCTTTCTTCTGTGGGACACAATAGAAGATATTTAGAAGAATGTTGGTAACCAATAAGTTTTGGTTGAATTCCATTATTTTGTCCATACAATTAACATCAATGGGGAAACGAAATTGTTTATTTACCAGCATTCTTTAAAAAAAATAATAAAATAAAATCTTCTTTTGTGTTCCACAGAAGAAATAACATCATACAGGTTTGACATGAGGGTTAGTAAATGATGACAGAATTTTCATTTTTGGTGAACTATTCCTTTAAATGCAAACAATCTGTATGAATTGCCTGTTGTCACCAGGTGTTAACATGTGCATGTGTGTTTCTTGTACAGGGTAAAAGTAGCATTCGCAGGTAAGACAGTGGCCATTGTAGTGAAGTCCAATAAGACTCTGCAGGACGCCCTTGCGAATATTCTTCAAAAGTACCGGCTCAGGTCACAGGACGCCACTGTTACCATGGTGAGTTGAGGCTTAGAGTGACTAGAACAAGCATTTTGTTTTTTGTTGAAAGTTAATAGTTTGACCTTTTTTTTGATAGACATTCACTGATTTTCCTGTTTCTCTAGTTTTTAAATTGCAGCTGCAAAAGTAGGACAGTGCCAGTATTGAACAAATCATTTAAAGTTTTCATGTTTATCAAAGCCCTAACACACAGAAAAATGAAAAACTCAGTATAGTCTATATCAGGAGTGGCGAACGTCAGTTCTGGAGAGCCACAGTCCTGCAGAGCTTTGCTTCAACCCTAATCAAACACACCTGAACAAGCTAATCAAGAAACAAGCTAATCTAAGTGAGTTTTTATCAGGGTTGGCGCTAAACTCTGCAGGACTGTGGCTCTCCAGGACTGATGTTAGCCACCCCTGGTCTATATGCATAATAAACCTCCACATGCTCTTTCGTATTCTTCATAGTATTGTATGCTAACATCAGTTCCGTTTAATTTATTTCACAATACTTATGTTACAAAGCTACAAAGAATTGTGCCTTCACACCAATAGTGAGCAAACCAATGACTCACACTAACTTCATGCTATTTAGATATACTAAATGCTAATAAAACTGCTTGTCATCCTAATTTAATAAATACTATTAGAAATGACTTTGATCTGTGTATTTCAACATTAAGCATTATGTCAGCCATGTTCTCACATGTTTTATCATTTCTGTCCTCTGTTTTCAGAGTGGAAGTGGACAGATAATAAATATGAACACAGCTGTCACCTCTCTGGCCAATAAGACACTAATTCTGGATAGACGTATGTAAAAATTCTATTTTAAGTTCTACATCTTGCAGGTTTCATATTGTAGGTCTACTGAACAACTGAATTTACTGAGTGGGAAGACAGATACAGACAGACAAAGACTGACAGAGACAGACAGACAGACAGACAGATAGATAGATAGATAGATAGATAGATAGATAGACAGACAGACAGACAGACAGACAGACAGATAGACAGACAGACAGACAGACAGACAGACAGACAGACACAGACAGACAGACAGACAGACAGACAGACAGACAGACAGATAGATAGACAGAAAGATAGATAGACAGAAAGATAGATAGAGATAGACAGACAGATAGATAGATAGATAGAGAGATAGACAGACAGATAGATAGATAGATAGACAGACAGACAGACAGAGATAGATAGATAGATAGATAGACAGAAAGATAGATAGACAGAAAGATAGATAGATAGAGAGATAGACAGACAGATAGATAGATGATAGATAGATAGATAGATAGACAGACAGACAGACAGAGATAGACAGACAGACAGACAGACAGACAGACAGATAGACAGACAGATAGATAGATAGACAGACAGACAGACAGATAGATAGATAGACAGAAAGATAGATAGAGAGATAGACAGACAGATAGATAGATGATAGATAGATATAGATAGATAGATAGACAGACAGACAGAGATAGACAGACAGACAGACAGACAGACAGACAGACAGACAGACAGACAGATAGATAGATAGATAGATAGATAGATAGATAGATAGATAGATAGATAGATAGATAGATAGATAGACTAACAGACAGACATATAGAAAGATAAACAGACTGATAGACAGAAAGACAGATAGATAGATAAACAGACAGATAGATAGACGGACGAACAGACGGACGGACGCACGGACAGACGGACATAGATACAGAGATAGACGGATGGACATACAGATATTGTATTGAGCCTTGGAATTTTTCTTTGAGCTTGAAAGGATCGACAATGATCCAAGTGATTTGTGCTCCTTCCCATGTGTGAGAGCCTCAGTGCCGTCCTCTGTGGAGAACATGTCACCTTCCATTTGTGTTGTTATTGTGGGCCCTTTCACTGTTTCCCTGTACAGCACTAAACCTGATTGCATAACTAGTTTGGCTCCTAAATTCTACATTAGGAAATTATGACTTTGTTCTAACACCCTGGAATCAGTCTTCCTAAAGGTACAGTTCACCCTAAAATTTTAAGCTGTTGATCAATTTAATCTATCTTACAGGTGTTGATCAAGCCAGCAGCTCAAAAGGGAACCTCGCACCTCCTTCGTTACAAGTACGTCTATATCTTTATAACGGCATATCTCAATATCAATATCAGTCCTTCTCTGAGGTATAACCTCTTCTGCATCTGTCACCAGGATCGGAGAGGTGCTGTGGATGCGAACATGTTCCCTCCAGGGATTTCTCGATCAACAGCCCGACAGAAGAACCCCGGATTGAGGAGAACCTATGACATGGAGGGTAAAAGATGATTACCTTGTTTCTATTCACTGGTCTTTATAGTACAATGCATATCTTATGCTTATCTAAATGTGTTGGGACTTTCAGGTTTGGTGGAGTTGTTAAACCGAGCACAGGGCTGCAGTGCTGACGATCAGCGAGGACTCCTGAAGAAAGAACATCTAATGCTGCCTCAGTTCCTTCAGTTACCCCTGGAGGAAGGTGAGACAAACAGATCGCTGGAGGAGTCCTGTTCCAGTATGGGGTCTCTTGAAGTGGATTCTCCTGCAGGACAATCAGAAACATTAAGGGAAGAATCATCTGAGAGCCAGTGCTCAAACCCGGCCCGAGAAACTGTGGTGTGAGCTAAATGAACCTGTTACATCTTTTGCTTCAATGATCAGTCACACTGGAACATGAAGAACAGAGAATAATGTTTTAGGAATGCGAATGTGACTCTTTAATGATGGACACTTTTTATTGGGATTTTTTTTTTTATATATATATATATATATATATATATATATATATATATATATATATATATATATATATATATATATAAGCAAATGCTATGAAATATTGTTTACAGTAGATGTGATTCTGCACATGTTAATGTCCAGCTGCTTGTATTTATTTCAAATTGTTTCACAAAACAAAAATACATTCTATCTGTTTTCATGAAGACATGCATTGCGTACTTACATTTCATTGAGGTTTTCAAAAAAACATTCGAAAATGGTTTTGGTAACAAATGAACGACCACTTTATGTAACTACAGTATGTAACTAATGTAACGTAGTAAACGTTACATTAGTTACATACTGTAGTTACATAAAGTGGTCGTTCTTTGTACGTTTTCCGATCGTCAGTCATTTTGAGCATTTTCAGCGGGCAGTTCTATGGGAAGATGGAATCTGAGTGCATGATAGATGGATTTTAGTTGAGTTTGGTTACATTAGTTTAGAAAGGTGTGAAATGTTCATCGTTTGTCAACATCTTTTAGCAAATGAAAAGGAATAAGATGACTGATGAAAATAAAGAGATCAAAAAGCAAGAGTTAAAATTTTTTTTTTTGATCGCCGGAGGGCGTGAAATTAGATGCTGAGCTTTTTTCTGCTTGACAGGTAAAACATGTTTAAAGGGTTAGTTCACCAAAAAATGAAAGATATGTAATTTATTATACACCTTCATGTCGTTTTAGACCCGTAAGACCTTTGTTCATCTTTGGAAAACAAATTAAGATATTTTTGATGAAATCCGATGGCTCAGTGAGGCCTTTATTGCCAGCAATGTCACCCAGAAAGGTACATATTTAAAACAGTTCATGAGAGTACAGTGGTTCTACCTTAATATTATATAGCGACAAGTATACTTTTGTGCGGCAAAAAAAAAAAGAAAGACTTTTCAACAATATCTAGTGATTACAAAACACTGCTTCGAAACTTTACGAATCTTTTGTTTCGAATCAGTGGTTCGGATCGCATAAATGAAGCCTCGTTTTCTGAAATCACGTGACTTTGGCGCTGATTCGAAACAAAAAATCGCCCATCACTAGATATTGTTGAAAAATCATAATTTTGTTTTTTTGCCGCACAAAAATTACTCTTGTCGCTTTATAATATTAAGGTAGAACCACTGTAGACACATGAACTGTTTTAAAAATGTCTTTAGTACCTTTCTGGATCTTAAAAGGTTCTACGGTCTTACAGGTGTAGAACGACATGAGGGTGAGTAATAAATGACATTATTTTCATTTTTGGGTGAACTAACCCTTTAAGTAGTTGGCAGAAGTTTTAGAATAGCTAACATCCTTTACACTAAGGCAGTATGGTTAAGGAAAAGTTGCATTAGCTACAATTGTAGCCTAAAATGCTTGAATAGATATTTCATGATTATTTAAAGGCCCACTATGTAACTTTTGGCCCTCTAGAAGTTAAAAAACAAAACTGCATGCATTTTCCAGAAGAATATTGTTTTCTTTGTGCTTCAACTTCTGTGTGACTGTGTGGATGAATATGGTTATCCTACTGCTCATAAAACATTCATTACTAGGCTTAAAGGGTTAGTTCACCAAAAAGTAGTTTTAATTTATCTGAGTTATTTTAAATAATGTCCTGGCTCTTCCAAGCTTTAAAATGGCATAGAGGGTTGGAGATTTTGAAGCCCAAAAAAGTACAACCATCCATCATATAAGATATTCATGCGATCCTGGGGGTTAATAAAGGCCGTCTGAAGCGAAGTGATGTATTTGTTTAAGAAAAATATCCATATTTCAAACTTTATAAAGTAAAAGAACTAGCTTCAGACAGATGGCTGTACACATTGATTTGTGGGGAAAGAGTGAAAAGGAGAGAGCAAAACAAAACACCGGTCACAAATTAGAAGTCTAAAATGAGAATATGTAAAGAGAGAAATCAGAGGATTTTGATAAAAGAGAAGAGGAGCTTGAGTTCCCATTCAGTCGGTCACGTTCGACGTACGTCGGACAGACCGACGAATAGGAATCTCGCTAGAGAGGCCAATCTACTTCGAGTGTAACTAAACGAGCCAATGCACATTGGCATGCAATCATATGCATCAGCTGCTCGCCTCGCAGCGCGGGTATATAATGAGCAGCAGGTGCGTTGCATCTTCAGCTTTTCGCTTCGGAGCCGAACGGTGTTGTTCCTGTTCTCTGCAAGCGAGTGTCTGCTAGAAGACGAGTCAAGCTTTTGGTTGAACTTCTCTTTTTTCCGAGTGCGGGCGAACAGCACAGCAGCGGGGTCGACGTCCTCTCTTTTTCTGTTTCGTTTGCCGTTTTTGAGCAAATAGCTGTTTGACAGCGTCAGAAGGCTGTTCTCATGGCCGGTACGGTGCGCTTTTGAGCGCTGAAAAGCCGTTTTTACGGCTGGTAAGAGTGAGCGCCTTCAAAGAGAGAGAAAGCACATGACAGGCTGCACACAATCCCTGTCTGTGTTGCGGTGGCCGTTCCCCTGCGTGCTTCAGCACTTCTAAAAGAGTAAAGTCCCTGAAAGAGCTTACACAAGAAGAGACGCCTCTTTTAACAGACGACATCCTACTTGTGTTTCTGGATGCGATCGTTCCTGTCCTCACTGACGGCCACGATCACCGTTTCGCATGTCTGGGCGCGTGCTGAAATGATGTTCGTGGGTGTTCATGTTTTCATATGAGAACATGATCACGTCGACACGCCGGTCGTGACTCTTCTTTCTCCGGGAAGCTTGAGTCCCCTCTGTTGTTGGCCAGCTGCCGCTTGTGTGTAAAAGCACAGCCGCGGCTCTGCCCGACACTCTGGGAGACCGCGGAGATCAGCGAGAGCAAACCTCTCGCTCCTCTGCGTGTCGTGTGCCGTCGAGCTGCCGGGCTGCAGCGCGGGTTGTCACGGCAACCCAGCGCTCGCTCGGCGCTCTAGATGCGCGGTTCCCTTGCGTAATCTCCATTGTAGCGCCCTCTCTGGTGCACCAGAAGAGGTCTACTTTGCTGATATGGCTTGGGTGACATGAGGTTGAGGGGTTCCTTCGGGGAACCAACCCCCTAGGGCCCCTCCCTCTCTAGCGCATTGCAAGCTGTGCAGTTTCTGGATTGGATTGCTGGTCCTTTTCATAGGGGAACCTAGCATTTCATTCAGAGCTCCAGCTGAGGGACAGACGTCGATTGCAGCATCGGAGAGAGTGCTGTTATGCTCTGGAAATGAGGGTGACGCTGCCCACTGTAATGGTGTGTGCTTATGCTGACTCAGATTCAGAGTTTACAGCCATGCTTTCCTGGGTCTTCCAGATGTGCATGGAAAACTTGGCAGTATGGGGGTATATTGGTGCCATAAATATGGAATGCCAAAGGTGCCAATCTGCATAAGTTTTTCCTCTCTCACTACCCTCTTGGATGGGGTGGCTGTACACAGACCACACCCACCCTGCATGTGAGGCCAAGGCACTCTTTTTGCATGAGGGTAGTTCTGTGCTGGGGTTGAGCTGCGCTTGTTGACTAACCGTGATCAAAGTCACGGCGCAGGCCCTCAGCCAGACGATGTCCACCTCCGTGGTCCAGAAGTGCCCCCTGGCTTACCTTGTGAGGTGTGAGAGGTTGTCAAGCTAAATGCTTTCTCAATGCTCCCATCTTACGAGGTGGCCTTTCGGTGACACTGTCGAGGACTGAGCCCAGCGGTTCTCCTCAGTTAGTAGCGGATAGGGGAGCTTCCCATGACAAACCATTGAGTTCCTCTTGGGCCGCCCCTCAGTCTGCTCGTCGCCAAGGGTGTCGTCCCCTGCAAGAAACTCCGGCCCAGCAGGCTCTGCTGTATCCATTGCGGGGAGATGACGCCTCCCGTCTCTGCAGCTGTTTAACTGGTTGGTGAGAATCACCCCTGAGACGGGCGACCCAGAGATGGGTGGGGCTGCTCTTCCACCCCTGGAGGAGGGCCAGGTGGTAAATCCTTTATTGGGTTTGTTTCTGTTCCGATGAGCGAAATTTCATTTTTGGGTGAACAATCCCTTTCATAAGAGATTTATATGAGTTTGTTGTTTTCCAGAGGTTAAAGGTGAAGCCAGAGGCTGATGATGTGGTAGAAAGGAGAAAGGTCAATCTGAAAGGCATAATAGGAAAGGACAAACTCAAAGAAAAGAGAGGGTCCTGGGGAGGTGAATTTATGATTTCAAAACACACCTAACCCATATGTGGTTTTAATATGGAGCAAACTGAACTAAGAATAGAGCTTTAGACCGTCTAATAATAAGATCTCTGTTCTCTAATGGCCATTTCCAGAGTCACCTATGAGCTTCAAGACTGGACTTGTGAAGAGTTCAGAGGTAACTTGCTACAAATTCTGCAGATACCAGCATTATACAATGCCATAGCAGTACTGGTATCAATATTTATCTGTTGTTTCAGGTTGAGAAATTAGTGGCACGCTCTGCAGACGGAGGGGTTGATAAGTACTGCTGTGTCTTCCTGCCTGATGGTACGGCATCTCTGACCCCGGCCCGGCCTGGTGTCACTGTCCGCAAAATGCTCACTGGTGTATGTGAAAAAAGAGGCCTTCCTCTGTCAGACATCATTATATATCTACAAGGCAAAGACAAAGTAAGAAGTGCAAAACATTTACATGTACATTACTAGTAAAAATGTGGACATATTTGCCTGAATTTTGTTTCTTATTATCCTAAAAACATTCTTATTTACCAATATATACTTCTTTGTGAACTTCCATTGGGTGTCACTTATAGCAACCACTGTCATTGGACCAGGACAGCTCTATGCTGAAGGATCAGCAGGTGTTTTTGGAACTGAGGGTCACATTTGCGTGAGTGTTGTGCAAAAAAAAAAAAAAAAAAAAAAAATTCCCCCAAAAATGACAATTCTGGCATAATTTACTCATTCTCATGTCATTCCAAACGTGTATGCATCTCTTTCTTCTGTGGGACACAATAGAAGATATTTAGAAGAATGTTGGTAACCAATAAGTTTTGGTTGAATTCCATTATTTTGTCCATACAATTAACATCAATGGGGAAACGAAATTGTTTATTTACCAGCATTCTTTAAAAAAAATAATAAAATAAAATCTTCTTTTGTGTTCCACAGAAGAAATAACATCATACAGGTTTGACATGAGGGTTAGTAAATGATGACAGAATTTTCATTTTTGGTGAACTATTCCTTTAAATGCAAACAATCTGTATGAATTGCCTGTTGTCACCAGGTGTTAACATGTGCATGTGTGTTTCTTGTACAGGGTAAAAGTAGCATTCGCAGGTAAGACAGTGGCCATTGTAGTGAAGTCCAATAAGACTCTGCAGGACGCCCTTGCGAATATTCTTCAAAAGTACCGGCTCAGGTCACAGGACGCCACTGTTACCATGGTGAGTTGAGGCTTAGAGTGACTAGAACAAGCATTTTGTTTTTTGTTGAAAGTTAATAGTTTGACCTTTTTTTGATAGACATTCACTGATTTTCCTGTTTCTCTAGTTTTTAAATTGCAGCTGCAAAAGTAGGACAGTGCCAGTATTGAACAAATCATTTAAAGTTTTCATGTTTATCAAAGCCCTAACACACAGAAAAATGAAAAACTCAGTATAGTCTATATCAGGAGTGGCGAACGTCAGTTCTGGAGAGCCACAGTCCTGCAGAGCTTTGCTTCAACCCTAATCAAACACACCTGAACAAGCTAATCAAGAAACAAGCTAATCTAAGTGAGTTTTTATCAGGGTTGGCGCTAAACTCTGCAGGACTGTGGCTCTCCAGGACTGATGTTAGCCACCCCTGGTCTATATGCATAATAAACCTCCACATGCTCTTTCGTATTCTTCATAGTATTGTATGCTAACATCAGTTCCGTTTAATTTATTTCACAATACTTATGTTACAAAGCTACAAAGAATTGTGCCTTCACACCAATAGTGAGCAAACCAATGACTCACACTAACTTCATGCTATTTAGATATACTAAATGCTAATAAAACTGCTTGTCATCCTAATTTAATAAATACTATTAGAAATGACTTTGATCTGTGTATTTCAACATTAAGCATTATGTCAGCCATGTTCTCACATGTTTTATCATTTCTGTCCTCTGTTTTCAGAGTGGAAGTGGACAGATAATAAATATGAACACAGCTGTCACCTCTCTGGCCAATAAGACACTAATTCTGGATAGACGTATGTAAAAATTCTATTTTAAGTTCTACATCTTGCAGGTTTCATATTGTAGGTCTACTGAACAACTGAATTTACTGAGTGGGAAGACAGATACAGACAGACAAAGACTGACAGAGACAGACAGACAGACAGACAGATAGATAGATAGATAGATAGATAGATAGATAGACAGACAGACAGACAGACAGACAGACAGACAGACAGATAGACAGACAGACAGACAGACAGACAGACAGACAGACACAGACAGACAGACAGACAGACAGACAGACAGACAGATAGATAGACAGAAAGATAGATAGACAGAAAGATAGATAGAGATAGACAGACAGATAGATAGATAGATAGAGAGATAGACAGACAGATAGATAGATAGATAGACAGACAGACAGACAGAGATAGATAGATAGATAGATAGACAGAAAGATAGATAGACAGAAAGATAGATAGATAGAGAGATAGACAGACAGATAGATAGATGATAGATAGATAGATAGATAGACAGACAGACAGACAGAGATAGACAGACAGACAGACAGACAGACAGACAGATAGACAGACAGATAGATAGATAGACAGACAGACAGACAGATAGATAGATAGACAGAAAGATAGATAGAGAGATAGACAGACAGATAGATAGATGATAGATAGATGATAGATAGATAGATAGACAGACAGACAGAGATAGACAGACAGACAGACAGACAGACAGACAGACAGACAGACAGACAGACAGATAGATAGATAGATAGATAGATAGATAGATAGATAGATAGATAGATAGATAGATAGATAGACTAACAGACAGACATATAGAAAGATAAACAGACTGATAGACAGAAAGACAGATAGATAGATACACAGACAGATAGATAGACGGACGAACAGACGGACGGACGCACGGACAGACGGACATAGATACAGAGATAGACGGATGGACATACAGATATTGTATTGAGCCTTGGAATTTTTCTTTGAGCTTGAAAGGATCGACAATGATCCAAGTGATTTGTGCTCCTTCCCATGTGTGAGAGCCTCAGTGCCGTCCTCTGTGGAGAACATGTCACCTTCCATTTGTGTTGTTATTGTGGGCCCTTTCACTGTTTCCCTGTACAGCACTAAACCTGATTGCATAACTAGTTTGGCTCCTAAATTCTACATTAGGAAATTATGACTTTGTTCTAACACCCTGGAATCAGTCTTCCTAAAGGTACAGTTCACCCTAAAATTTTAAGCTGTTGATCAATTTAATCTATCTTACAGGTGTTGATCAAGCCAGCAGCTCAAAAGGGAACCTCGCACCTCCTTCGTTACAAGTACGTCTATATCTTTATAACGGCATATCTCAATATCAATATCAGTCCTTCTCTGAGGTATAACCTCTTCTGCATCTGTCACCAGGATCGGAGAGGTGCTGTGGATGCGAACATGTTCCCTCCAGGGATTTCTCGATCAACAGCCCGACAGAAGAACCCCGGATTGAGGAGAACCTATGACATGGAGGGTAAAAGATGATTACCTTGTTTCTATTCACTGGTCTTTATAGTACAATGCATATCTTATGCTTATCTAAATGTGTTGGGACTTTCAGGTTTGGTGGAGTTGTTAAACCGAGCACAGGGCTGCAGTGCTGACGATCAGCGAGGACTCCTGAAGAAAGAACATCTAATGCTGCCTCAGTTCCTTCAGTTACCCCTGGAGGAAGGTGAGACAAACAGATCGCTGGAGGAGTCCTGTTCCAGTATGGGGTCTCTTGAAGTGGATTCTCCTGCAGGACAATCAGAAACATTAAGGGAAGAATCATCTGAGAGCCAGTGCTCAAACCCGGCCCGAGAAACTGTGGTGTGAGCTAAATGAACCTGTTACATCTTTTGCTTCAATGATCAGTCACACTGGAACATGAAGAACAGAGAATAATGTTTTAGGAATGCGAATGTGACTCTTTAATGATGGACACTTTTTATTGGGATTTTTTTTTTTTATATATATATATATATATATATATATATATATATATATATATATATATATATATATATATATATAAGCAAATGCTATGAAATATTGTTTACAGTAGATGTGATTCTGCACATGTTAATGTCCAGCTGCTTGTATTTATTTCAAATTGTTTCACAAAACAAAAATACATTCTATCTGTTTTCATGAAGACATGCATTGCGTACTTACATTTCATTGAGGTTTTCAAAAAAACATTCGAAAATGGTTTTGGTAACAAATGAACGACCACTTTATGTAACTACAGTATGTAACTAATGTAACGTAGTAAACGTTACATTAGTTACATACTGTAGTTACATAAAGTGGTCGTTCTTTGTACGTTTTCCGATCGTCAGTCATTTTGAGCATTTTCAGCGGGCAGTTCTATGGGAAGATGGAATCTGAGTGCATGATAGATGGATTTTAGTTGAGTTTGGTTACATTAGTTTAGAAAGGTGTGAAATGTTCATCGTTTGTCAACATCTTTTAGCAAATGAAAAGGAATAAGATGACTGATGAAAATAAAGAGATCAAAAAGCAAGAGTTAAAATTTTTTTTTTTGATCGCCGGAGGGCGTGAAATTAGATGCTGAGCTTTTTTCTGCTTGACAGGTAAAACATGTTTAAAGGGTTAGTTCACCAAAAAATGAAAGATATGTAATTTATTATACACCTTCATGTCGTTTTAGACCCGTAAGACCTTTGTTCATCTTTGGAAAACAAATTAAGATATTTTTGATGAAATCCGATGGCTCAGTGAGGCCTTTATTGCCAGCAATGTCACCCAGAAAGGTACATATTTAAAACAGTTCATGAGAGTACAGTGGTTCTACCTTAATATTATATAGCGACAAGTATACTTTTGTGCGGCAAAAAAAAAAAGAAAGACTTTTCAACAATATCTAGTGATTACAAAACACTGCTTCGAAACTTTACGAATCTTTTGTTTCGAATCAGTGGTTCGGATCGCATAAATGAAGCCTCGTTTTCTGAAATCACGTGACTTTGGCGCTGATTCGAAACAAAAAATCGCCCATCACTAGATATTGTTGAAAAATCATAATTTTGTTTTTTTGCCGCACAAAAATTACTCTTGTCGCTTTATAATATTAAGGTAGAACCACTGTAGACACATGAACTGTTTTAAAAATGTCTTTAGTACCTTTCTGGATCTTAAAAGGTTCTACGGTCTTACAGGTGTAGAACGACATGAGGGTGAGTAATAAATGACATTATTTTCATTTTTGGGTGAACTAACCCTTTAAGTAGTTGGCAGAAGTTTTAGAATAGCTAACATCCTTTACACTAAGGCAGTATGGTTAAGGAAAAGTTGCATTAGCTACAATTGTAGCCTAAAATGCTTGAATAGATATTTCATGATTATTTAAAGGCCCACTATGTAACTTTTGGCCCTCTAGAAGTTAAAAAACAAAACTGCATGCATTTTCCAGAAGAATATTGTTTTCTTTGTGCTTCAACTTCTGTGTGACTGTGTGGATGAATATGGTTATCCTACTGCTCATAAAACATTCATTACTAGGCTTAAAGGGTTAGTTCACCAAAAAGTAGTTTTAATTTATCTGAGTTATTTTAAATAATGTCCTGGCTCTTCCAAGCTTTAAAATGGCATAGAGGGTTGGAGATTTTGAAGCCCAAAAAAGTACAACCATCCATCATATAAGATATTCATGCGATCCTGGGGGTTAATAAAGGCCGTCTGAAGCGAAGTGATGTATTTGTTTAAGAAAAATATCCATATTTCAAACTTTATAAAGTAAAAGAACTAGCTTCAGACAGATGGCTGTACACATTGATTTGTGGGGAAAGAGTGAAAAGGAGAGAGCAAAACAAAACACCGGTCACAAATTAGAAGTCTAAAATGAGAATATGTAAAGAGAGAAATCAGAGGATTTTGATAAAAGAGAAGAGGAGCTTGAGTTCCCATTCAGTCGGTCACGTTCGACGTACGTCGGACAGACCGACGAATAGGAATCTCGCTAGAGAGGCCAATCTACTTCGAGTGTAACTAAACGAGCCAATGCACATTGGCATGCAATCATATGCATCAGCTGCTCGCCTCGCAGCGCGGGTATATAATGAGCAGCAGGTGCGTTGCATCTTCAGCTTTTCGCTTCGGAGCCGAACGGTGTTGTTCCTGTTCTCTGCAAGCGAGTGTCTGCTAGAAGACGAGTCAAGCTTTTGGTTGAACTTCTCTTTTTTTCCGAGTGCGGGCGAACAGCACAGCAGCGGGGTCGACGTCCTCTCTTTTTCTGTTTCGTTTGCCGTTTTTGAGCAAATAGCTGTTTGACAGCGTCAGAAGGCTGTTCTCATGGCCGGTACGGTGCGCTTTTGAGCGCTGAAAAGCCGTTTTTACGGCTGGTAAGAGTGAGCGCCTTCAAAGAGAGAGAAAGCACATGACAGGCTGCACACAATCCCTGTCTGTGTTGCGGTGGCCGTTCCCCTGCGTGCTTCAGCACTTCTAAAAGAGTAAAGTCCCTGAAAGAGCTTACACAAGTAGATTCGCGTCTTTTTAAAGACGACATCCTACTTGTGTTTCTGGATGCGATCGTTCCTGTCCTCACTGACGGCCACGATCACCGTTTCGCATGTCTGGGCGCGTGCTGAAATGATGTTCGTGGGTGTTCATGTTTTCATATGAGAACATGATCACGTCGACACGCCGGTCGTGACTCTTCTTTCTCCGGGAAGCTTGAGTCCCCTCTGTTGTTGGCCAGCTGCCGCTTGTGTGTAAAAGCACAGCCGCGGCTCTGCCCGACACTCTGGGAGACCGCGGAGATCAGCGAGAGCAAACCTCTCGCTCCTCTGCGTGTCGTGTGCCGTCGAGCTGCCGGGCTGCAGCGCGGGTTGTCACGGCAACCCAGCGCTCGCTCGGCGCTCTAGATGCGCGGTTCCCTTGCGTAATCTCCATTGTAGCGCCCTCTCTGGTGCACCAGAAGAGGTCTACTTTGCTGATATGGCTTGGGTGACATGAGGTTGAGGGGTTCCTTCGGGGAACCAACCCCCTAGGGCCCCTCCCTCTCTAGCGCATTGCAAGCTGTGCAGTTTCTGGATTGGATTGCTGGTCCTTTTCATAGGGGAACCTAGCATTTCATTCAGAGCTCCAGCTGAGGGACAGACGTCGATTGCAGCATCGGAGAGAGTGCTGTTATGCTCTGGAAATGAGGGTGACGCTGCCCACTGTAATGGTGTGTGCTTATGCTGACTCAGATTCAGAGTTTACAGCCATGCTTTCCTGGGTCTTCCAGATGTGCATGGAAAACTTGGCAGTATGGGGGTATATTGGTGCCATAAATATGGAATGCCAAAGGTGCCAATCTGCATAAGTTTTTCCTCTCTCACTACCCTCTTGGATGGGGTGGCTGTACACAGACCACACCCACCCTGCATGTGAGGCCAAGGCACTCTTTTTGCATGAGGGTAGTTCTGTGCTGGGGTTGAGCTGCGCTTGTTGACTAACCGTGATCAAAGTCACGGCGCAGGCCCTCAGCCAGACGATGTCCACCTCCGTGGTCCAGAAGTGCCCCCTGGCTTACCTTGTGAGGTGTGAGAGGTTGTCAAGCTAAATGCTTTCTCAATGCTCCCATCTTACGAGGTGGCCTTTCGGTGACACTGTCGAGGACTGAGCCCAGCGGTTCTCCTCAGTTAGTAGCGGATAGGGGAGCTTCCCATGACAAACCATTGAGTTCCTCTTGGGCCGCCCCTCAGTCTGCTCGTCGCCAAGGGTGTCGTCCCCTGCAAGAAACTCCGGCCCAGCAGGCTCTGCTGTATCCATTGCGGGGAGATGACGCCTCCCGTCTCTGCAGCTGTTTAACTGGTTGGTGAGAATCACCCCTGAGACGGGCGACCCAGAGATGGGTGGGGCTGCTCTTCCACCCCTGGAGGAGGGCCAGGTGGTAAATCCTTTATTGGGTTTGTTTCTGTTCCGCCACTGACCCAAGAGGCAGCGGTACCCAAATTTTAAAGAGCAGTTCCTCCATTTCCAGGTCTGAAGAGGGTTTGGAGAGCAGTGGGAGGAGAAAAACCTCACCACTCTCATCCCCCTCTTCTGTCGCCAGCGGACAGCAGCGAGCAGCGGGCAGCCAAAGCCTCGACTGCTCCCTCTGTCCATCCGTGGAGCCAGGTAAGTGTTGCCTAGCACACTGTGACGCCGCTTCGGGCCGCCTCACAAAGAGAGCCCCCCGAGCCGCGTCCCTGTGTTCCACCTCGCTGCCCTGCTGCGGGTACACCGGTGGTCCCTTTGGTCCTGCTTGTACGGTCTCTGCAAGCCGGGTTAGCGCTCCCCAGTCCGTCTCGCTGGCTCCTTCGGACCATCAGGGTCGGCTTTGCGATTCAGTTCGCCCGGCTCCCCCCCCCCAAGTTCAGGGACGTCCTCTTCACTACAGTGAAAGATGCCCCTGTCCTGCGGGCGGAGATCGCAGTCCTACTGGCGAAGGACGCGATAGAGCCGGTCCCTCCAGCCGATTTGAGGTCGGGGTTCTACAGCCCCTACTTCATTGTACCCAGGAAAAGCGGCGGGTTACGACCGATCTTGGACCTGCGAGTTTTGAATCGGAGCCTCCACAAGCTACCATTCAAAATGCTCACGCAGAAACGCATTTTCGAGTGCATCCGTCCCCGAGATTGGTTTGCAGCGATTGACCTGAAGGACGCGTACTTCCATGTTTCAATTCTTCCGCGACACAGGCCATTCCTGAGATTCGCGTTCGAAGGTCGAGCATATCAGTACAGAGTCCTACCCTTCGGGCTGGCCCTGTCTCCCCGCGTCTTCACGAAAGTCGTGGAGGGAGCCCTTGTTCCCATGAGAGAACGGGGTGTTCGCATTCTCAACTATCTCGACGACTGGCTCATTCTAGCACAGTCCCGGGATCAGTTGTGCAAACACAGGGATTTGGTGCTCAGACACCTCAGCCAGTTGGGGCTTCAGGTCAACTGGGAAAAGAGCAAACTCGCCCCGGTGCAGAGGATCTCTTTTCTCGGTATGGAGTTGGATTCGGTCGAGCAGATAGCACGCCTCACAGAGGAACGTGCTCGGTCAGTGTTGAACTGCCTGAATACATTCAATGGCAGGACAGCGGTCCCACTGAAGTTCTTTCAGAGGCTCCTGGGGCATATGGCGGCTGCTGCGGCTGTAACACCGCTCGGTCTGCTTCATATGAGACCGCTTCAGCACTGGCTTCACGGCCGAGTCCCGAGATGGGCGTGGCAGTGCGGCACTTTCCGGGTGCCAATCACTCAGGAGTGCCGCCGAACCTTCAGTCAGTGGTCGGACCCCTTGTTTCTTCGGGCAGGAGTGCCCCTAGAACAGGTGTCCCGGCATGCTGTGGTGTTCACAGATGCTTCTGCCACCGGCTGGGGTGCCACGTAATACGGGCATGCAGTCTCAGGGGTTTGGACGGGACCCCATCTGCATTGGCACATCAATTGCCTCGAGTTGCTGGCAGTACGCCTTGCTCTGAGCCGCCTCAAAGGCCTGCTTCAGGGCAAGCATGTACTGGTCCGTATGGACAACACTGCGACCGTTGCGTACATCAACCGTCAAGGTGGTCTACGCTCCCGTCGCATGTCACAACTCGCCCGCCATCTCCTCCTGTGGAGTCGGAAGCATCTGAGGTCGCTTCGCGCCATTCATGTCTCCGGTGTGCTCAACCGTGTGGCCGACGAGCTATCACGAGCTGCGCTGCCAGGAGAGTGGCGACTCCACCCCCAGGTGGTTCAGCTGATCTGGAGAGAATTCGGAAAGGCTCAGGTAGACCTGTTTGCCTCACCAGAAACCTCCCACTGCCAGTTGTTTTACTCTCTGACCGAGGGGACACTCGGGACAGATGCACTGGCTCACAGCTGGCCCCGGGACCTGCGCAAATATGCGTTTCCCCCAGTGAGCCTACTTGCACAGACCCTGTGCAAAGTCAGGGAGGACGAGGAGCAGGTCTTGTTAGTTGCGCCTTACTGGCCCAACCGGACCTGGTTCCCAGAACTCTCACTCCTCGCGACAGCCCCTCCCTGGCCCATCCCTCTGAGGAAAGACCTTCTTTCTCAGAGACGGGGCACTCTTTGGCACCCGCGTCCAGACCTCTGGAAACTCCATGTCTGGTCCCTTGGACGGGATGCGGAGGTTCTAGGTGACTTACCCCCTGAGGTACTTAACACCATCACTTCGGCACGTGCACTGTCTACGAGACGTGCTTACGCCTCCAAAGTGGAACCTGTTCGTCGAGTGGTGCTCTTCTCGCCGGGAAGACCCCCGAAGATGCTCGATCAGAGTCGTGCTTTCCTTCTTGCAGTAGGGTTGGAGCGTAGGCTGTCCCCCTCCACCCTCAAAAGTCCATACTGCTGCTATATCCGCTTACCACGACCACTTAGATGGCAAATCTGTTGGTCAGCACGACCTGGTCATCAGGTTCCTTAGGGGGCGAGACGGTTAAATCCTTCTCATCCCCTCTCCATACCCTCTTGGGACCTCACTCTGGTGCTGAGAGCACTTCAGATTGCTCCCTTTGAGCCTTTGCTGTCAGCAGACTTAAAGATTCTGTCTATGAAGACTTTGCTGCTGGTGGCATTGGCCTCCATCAAGAGGGTAGGGGACCTGCAGTCATTTTCGGTCGACGAATCGTGCCTGGAGTTCGGGCCGGGTGATAGCCACGTGGTACTAAGACCCCGGCCTGGCTATGTGCCCAAGGTTCCTACCACTCCCTTCAGGGACCAGGTGGTGAGCCTGCAAGCGCTGCCCTCGGAGGAGGCAGACCCAGCCCTGGCTTTACTCTGTCCAGTCCGCGCTTTGCGACTGTACATAGACAGAACCTAAAGCCTCAGGACCTCAGACCAGCTCTTGTCTGTTATGGAGGCCAGCAGAAGGGAAAGGCTGTCTCCAAGCAGAGGATGGCCCACTGGATAGTGGATGCCATCGCCCTGGCTTACCAAGCTCAGGGTGTGCCCTGCCCGCTCAGGTTGCATGCTCACTCCACGAGAGGTGTCGCATCCTCCTGGGCGCTGGCTCGTGGCGCCTCGCTGACAGACATTTGTAGAGCTGCGGGCTGGGCGACACCTAACACGTTCGCTAGATACTATAGCCTTCGTGTCGAGCCGGTCTCCTCCCATGTTCTCGCCACAGGTCAGAGGCACGGAGAGGCCCCGGCTTAGTGTCGGCTTGCTGCGCTACATGCGCTTCTTTTCTCCAGAGAGTCCCTACAAGGCAGACCCTGTCGAGTCCTCCGATATCCCTTCGGCAGCCGACGTGGCGGAGCGTCTGGCGCCAGGCCTATACTCCGTTGTATCCTTGAGAACCGGGTTTAGGCTGGGTTCCATATGTGTGACCCTACGGGGATCCCATATGGTTGGTTCCACGGTTGCTCCTAAACGAAGCCCGTGTCTTTACCTCTGGGAGAACCTACCCTTCATCGGGTTGGAGTCACCCCAGCTCTTCCATATGTAGCACAGCCCTTCAGGGTTAGTCCATATGTACTTCTCCACATAACTCCTTCGGGGAAGGATGTGGCTTCCGCAGCGTTCCTTCCCAGCGAAGGGTACGCTTTCCCAGCGTTATCCAATAGTCTCACTGAATGGGTTTTGGGGAACAGCAGTGATCGACTCTCTCTGTGTTAGCCCTGTCCCACCATCCTCAGGCAAGGGGGTTCAGGTGGCTTACAACAGAGCGCTGGAAGGGGGCAGCTCCTGTGGCGCTTTGGTAGGGATTCCTATTCGTCGGTCTGTCCGACGTACGTCGAACGTGACCGACTGAATGGGAACGTCTCGGTTACAAAGGTAACCCTCGTTCCCTGAAGGAGGGAACGGAGACGTACGTCCCGTCGCCACAGTCGCTGTACCCCGCTGATGCTGCCGCCTATCCGGTTCGGCTCCTCAGCGAAAACCTGAAGATGCAACGCACCTGCTGCTCATTATATACCCGCGCTGCGAGGCGAGCAGCTGATGCATATGATTGCATGCCAATGTGCATTGGCTCGTTTAGTTACACTCGAAGTAGATTGGCCTCTCTAGCGAGATTCCTATTCGTCGGTCTGTCCGACGTACGTCTCCGTTCCCTCCTTCAGGGAACGAGGGTTACCTTTGTAACCGAGACGTTTGTTGCTCAGCCCTATTTTTTTGAAAGCTTACGCTACTCCTACGCCGCGTCACAGGTTACTCTTTTGGCGCAAGTCGACATATGTCGACTGTCTGCCGAAAGCTAGTTATTTTAGTTTTTAAAGTTTTAAATATATATATATATATATATATATATATATATATCTTTTGTTTCGAATCATTGGTTCTGATCGCATAAATGAAGCCTATATATATATATATATATACTTCACACATATATATATATATATATATATATATATATATATATATATATATCGCATCGCATCGCATCGCTTCACTTCAGAAAGCCTTTATTAACTCCCCGGAGCTGTGTGGATATCTTTTATTATGGATGGATGGATGCACTTTTTTGGGCTTCAAAATCTCATTCTTCCTCAAGTTTGGAAGGACATTATTTAATGTAACTCTGATTGTATTCGTCTGAAAGAAGAACATCATATACACCTAGGATGGCTTCAGGGTGAGTAAATCATGGGGTAATTTTCATTTTTGGGTAAACTATCCCTTTAATAGATATTAAAGTAGTTTAGATGGAAATGGATCTCAAGCTGGCTAGCTGAAGACTTTACGAAAACTGAAGACTCAAAGTATCCAGAGCAACTTTTCTCTATTTACGGATATGACGAGACTGGCAAGTAACATATGTATGCAATTTCCAATGAAATGTTTAAAATATAAACATTTATAATAGGCTTACCATAGTAAATCAGGGTTTTGGAAGAAGGATTGATGATGTATTGACTGAAAACTTACAGTTTAATGTACCTTTAAACCAATAGCCTGTGTGACCTAAGTGACTTCAACTGGAAACATTTGAGAGGTTGTTTCAAGCGATTACATTTTGTTGAAAGATATTATTTCACTTCTACACATCTACTGATGACTTGTCCACAATAAGACCATGATGTACCATTAGTTTTAATTTCTGTGATTGATAATGGATGAGGTACTGAGTGTAGATTCAAGGTTTGTTGAGTTTCACTCGCTCATGGTGTGTCTTCTGAAGACATGCAACTGCCCCGGGGGTGAATAAAGAGAGAATGACAGAAATGGAAGGAGGTAAAATAGAGGCAGGGAGGGTGATGGAGCTAATGCATGGAGTGTATTCTGCTCGTAAGCTTGATGCTGATGGTTCCCTAGGCTTTAATAACACAGAGAGACTAAACACACACACATATTCCCCTAGTGCACTTTGTCCTCGGAAAGTCTTCATCAAGGACGCTATATTTATGGCCTCTGAATGGACAGCATGTAGAGAAGTAATCAGACTCAATCAGATGACCAGCCCCCAAGCTGAGGCACAGATAGAAAGAAAGAGGAAAAAGAGAGAGAATGAGAGGAGGGATGGGAAGGCAGGGAGAGTGAAAGAAGAGTGAAGGGAGGGAGGCGAATTTAAGAGGTGAGGATTCTGGCTTACATCACTGAGCGTGTCTTTCTGAGGATTTAATTGTTACTGTTCTAACTCATTTGCAAAGGTCCATTTTGTTCTTTTTCAAACAGAATATTGCCGCACGACTGCGTGTCTGTCCTCAATGAGTATACACTGAAATATCAACAGGTTTTGCAAGGTAAGACCACTTTAAGAAACTCTAATACATAATGTGTCTTTTATTCTTTGTTATGCTAATTACAGGATACGCACCATGAATTTATTTAATAAAGAACTGTAATTTTTTTTTAGACTGGGATATTGATGTCATCTTAACCCTGAGTGTGTGTGTGTGTCAGAAGCAGAACAGAGAGTCTGCTACACACACACACACACACACACACACACACACACACATGCTTGTTTTTCTTTCACATTGGGGACTTTCCATCAACTTTTATTGTTTTTAATGCTGAGCTAATGATATGTTCTACCCCCCAACCCTACATGTAACCCTTTTCAGTTTCATTAAGGCATTATTTTTCATGTTATTGTTTTGTTTTCCCTTTTTGGGCCCTGTTTACGCCTGGTATTAAGATGCGTTTGGTCAATTGGATCACAAGTAGTTGAGGGATTACACCTCTTTTTTTAATCCATCTCTTTTGTCCACTTTCAACTACTTCTATACTGATATTTTGAGGGGATGATCTATGGGTGTATGTATGGGATCAGATCTTTTTACATATGAATGCAACTGGAGATGATGGAAAAACATACGGAGAGCAGCAGTTTCTGCTTTGATAGAGACCATGCTGAACGTGATGAATGCATGTTAGAAATCAGGAATGGTGAGAAAACATTGTGCTTGGTAGATTTTTTATCTTGGACAAACTTGGGTCTTCAGCCCAATGTTTAAATCCCATCTGGCTAGCACGCTTCCCATAATATTTACATGTTAGGTCAGTAGGCGGTCTTTTGTGGCTGTTCGAACACATTAGACCACATGAACATCTACACTATTGGGTACGTGTACACGACAACGATGTACTTAAAATGGAAAAGTTTTTCCTTTGCGTTTTTTGCGTACAGATCCCTGTTTGCGCGGATCCACGAAAACAATTATAAATGTTGTATTATGCTGCCAGGCCAGTAGGTGGCGATGTCACTTTGTAAAGAAACACTATGCGCCTATAGACTGAACACGTAATACGAATGTGCCTGACGTCAATGTTTTCACAAATTTGTGTTTTTGTAGTTTACACAGAGAAAATAATAATATAGTTTTCAAACTTTGCACTTTTTCAACTTGCACTTTGAAATCTGTCTTCAAAGGTTTGTGTTTTCAGGCACCAACTATGCCATTGTCATGTAAATGAACAGCCAAAATGCATAAAAACTTTTAGTTTCCGGCTTATGCGAAGGCAGTCCGATTGAATGCATTTTTGTCTACCTCTGGAAGTGGCCAAAAGTCAACAAGCTCAAGGGGGCGTTGACCTGTTTGAAAGTGCAAACTTTTGAAAATGGGTTTCAAAGTGCAAGTTTTAGAATACAATAGCATTATCATCTCTATATAAACTACAAAAATGCTAATTTGTGAAAACTGTGACATTATGTGCATGCATATTACGTGTTCACTCTATATATGCGTAATATTTCCTTACAAAGAGACATTGGCAACTACTGGCCTGGCATGAATAATGTGTTTTATATTATTTTTTGTGGATCTACGGGGTTTATTTTGACATCGTTGTCACCTGTATGCGAAAAATGCAAAGGAAAAATGTTTCCATATTTAGCACATTATATGTAAACTTACCCTTAGACCACGTTTACACCTGTATTTAGCATTGTCCACTTGTGATCCGATAGATTAAAACTTATCTTTACACTAGGACTAAACAGGGCCTTGGGGACCATCAGTCCCCACAATGAAGGTGATTTCAGGTTTTACTATCTTGGCGACAACTGGACCCAAATATAGCCAAACAACACAACTGCACTCCATTTCCCACAGTGTTCATTCAAATTAGCCACTAGCCAAATTAATCATATGATGTGTATATATTATTACAGAATTGATATAATTTTGCTTGTTAAAATGTACTTAGAGTTTTTCATTCCCTCTCAAATATTAAATACTATAAGATATGTTAAACAACCAATCAAGGCTTGGCTGATATGTAGTTAAGTGGTCAAAATTTACTTAGAATCAGTCCTGCATCAGCAGTCACAAGACAGAGGAAAAATATAAAGGAATTAATTGTTCATGATACGATCTATAACTTGCATTTAAAAAATACAAACCCGATTCCAAAAAAGTTGGGACACTGTACAAATTGTGAAGAAAAAAGGAATGCAATAATTTACAAATCTCATAAACCTATATTTTATTCACAATAGAATATAGAATATATATGTAACATTTCAAATGTTGAAAGTGAGGCATTTTGAAATGTCATGCCAAATATTGGCTCATTTTGGATTTCATGAGAGCTACACATTCCAAAAAAGTTGGGACAGGTAGCAACAAGAGGCCGGAAAAGTTAAATGAACATATAAGGAACAGCTGGAGAACCAATTTGCAACTTATTAGGTCAATTGGCAACATGATTGGGTATAAAAAGATCCTCTCAGAGTGGCAGTGTCTCTCAGAAGTCAAGATGGGCAGAGGATCACCAATTCCCCCAATGCTGCAGCGAAAAATAGTGGAGCAATATCAGAAAGGAGTTTCTCAGAGAAAAATTGCAAAGAGTTTGAAGTTATCATCATCTACAGTGCATAATATCATCCAAAGATTCAGAGAATCTGGAACAATCTCTGTGCGTAAGGGTCAAGGCCGGAAAACCATAATGGATGGTTAGACGACACTGCATCACATACAGGATTGCTACTGTAATGGAAATCACAACATGGGCTCAGGAATACTTCCAGAAAACATTGTCGGTGAACACAATCCACCATGCCATTCGCCGTTGCCGACTAAAACTCTATAGGTAAAAAAGGAAGCCGTATCTAAACATGATCCAGAAGCGCAGGTGTTTTCTCTGGGCCAAGGCTCATTTAAAATGGACTGTGGCAAAGTGGAAAACTGTTCTGTGGTCAGACGAATCAAAATTTGAAGTTCTTTTTGGAAAACTGGGACGCCATGTCATCCGGACTAAAGAGGACAAGGACAACCCAAGTTTTTATCACCGCTCAGTTCAGTAGCCTGCATCTCTGATGGTATGGGGTTGCATGAGTGCGTGTGGCAATGGCAGCTTACACATCTGGAAAGGCACCATCAATGCTGAAAGGTATATCCAAGTTCTAGAACAACATATGCTCCCTTCCAGACGTCGTCTCTTTCAGGGAAGACCTTGCATTTTCCAACATGACAATGCCAGACCACATACTGCATCAATTACAACATCATGGTTGTGGAGAAGGATCCGGGTACTGAAATAGCCAGCCTGCAGTCCAGATCTTTCACCCATAGAAAACATTTGGCGCATCATAAAGAGGAAGATGCGACAAAGAAGATCTAAGACAGTTGAGCAACTTGAAGCCTGTATTAGACAAGAATGGGACAACATTCCTATTCCTAAACTTGAGTAACTTGTCTCCTCATTCCCCAGATGTTTGCAGACCGTTATAAAAAGAATAGGGGATGCCACACAGTGGTAAACATGGCCTTGTCCCAACTTTTTTGAGATGTGTTGATGCCATGAAATTTAAAATCAACTTATTTTTTCCTTAAAATGATACATTTTCTCAGTTTAAACATTTGATATGTCATCTATTCTGTATTCTGAATAAAATATTGAAATTTGAAACTTCCACATCATTGCATTCTGTTTGTATTCACAATTTGTACAGTGTCCCAACTTTTCTGGAATCGGGTTTGTACACTACTGACACTGAAGACACTGCCGAATCTACTTTGCATGAATTGAGATCAATTTCAAGAAGTGACTCACATCAAACCTATTTCCTGTGATTATTATAGATTTTTTTTTTATCTGTTTATAACATTTTAAACTCAGCCTCTAGAGGCAGGGAGTTTGTGCACCACATGATTAGAGATGAATCATTAGATTTAGCTGGCTTGGTTTATGGAACATAATTATTTTGACTCATCTTGATCTGCCAGTAAAATCTTCATAACACAGAGATATAAAGTACAAGACAATTTCAAACAGTGTGAATGATTCATTGTCATTAAAAAGTGAGGTCAAACAACCTGAATGAGTCAAGCTAATAATTTTTCATTATTCAACAGCAAACTCAACAGTGTGGTTGTAACCGTTCTGAATGTTCTCCAGAACACTATGCACGTCACAAAGTTTACCCTTCTCTGTTTTGAAAGATGAAAAATCCCATTTTGAGATTGGGGTCCTTGTAGTCTAAACCTACCCTGGAGGGACAACGCCCATCACATTCATTCCTTCATCCGTCAGGCTCCTGGTACTGGCTTGTTGCCATGGTAATGCGTCTGGAGCTGTAGAGTCCTAATTGGACTCAGTCCTGGGTTAGATTTTGAATGGCTGCTTCCATGCCGTGCTCTTATTTGGAAGAACTATTGAATACTGATTAAGGATGCTGTTTATGAACATACACAAAATAAAGATGCAGGGCTGAAAATGTTTCTTCTTGCACAGTATTTGCATGTCATTTTCGAACAGTCTTTCCCTCTGTCTGTTTATCTCTCTATCTATTCATCTATATAGCTCTATTTCGCCCTCATAATCTCTCTCCTGCCAGCAAATACACATGCAGACAGGGCTGATGGTTTGATGAGTCACCGTCTGCTGTCTTCTAGGTGCTGACATTTGCACCAATCTCATGTTTGAGGTCAGACTCGCCTCAGCTGGTGTCCTTCTTCCAGTTGACATGACATTTCAAGTGTCCTGCTGTTTGACATAATAGTTCCTCGGAAACAATTTTTATAATAATAATGACAACAACAATAAATTACTTATATAATTAACTGATATGTTTTAATATTAACATTAAAAATTATTAATATTATAAAAAATTAATATTCTATAAATCTATTTTATTTTTATTATTATTTATAAAACTGTTAGTTCTTGTCAATTAGTCAATAGGTGTGTTTTATTCAAAACACAGCTATGACCGCTTCACCCAACGGTTCTGTGTATCACTACACAACACCCTTAGCAACCACTCTTAGCAACATAAACTGTTTGTTCTCAATTGATATTATGTAGAAGAGTGTTGTGAGAAAGAGACTGAGTGAGCGAGTTTATTACCTGCATTCAGATTAAGCATTTTCCTTCAGGTCAGTCCTATATTCATAATAAAAAATCTGTTTAAATGTCCGATGTATTATCTTGTCCTTTTAACAGTTAAGGGGTTTTCCCATGACTGACAACGTCAAAGCATTTATCAGTTGCGTCTTGTTCCGTGTTCACAACAATGCAGTCTTTTCAATGTAAAAGTCTTCGCTACCGACTGACACACTCATAAAGTCTTTGCCACCATCTAATGGCGTAATAATGTAACTTCTATTGCTGTTCACGGTCAGGGACTATTTTTTCCGGCGGAAGGAAGGCTTTTAGTTAAAGTTTACTTCATGAAAGTTGCATTGATACATATTTTTGGCTTTAATATTTGTATTGTGTGGCAACCATTTTATAAAAGCAATAAGATACTTGAGGCTTTGCGTCGTGCCTAACAACACCTTTCAGCTGTGACTTATTCACAATACCGCACAGCCTCTCGTAATTTATTGCTTACTTATGGAATATACATTTAGAGCAGGGGTATTCAAAAGTTCCAAGAGGTCCAGCCTTAATTTGGAATAGTTATACATTTCCATCTGGGCAGCAGTAGTACTTTTATTTTGCTTAAAATAAGTAGCTATTTGCTAGAAACAAACAATGTACATAATAATCAAAACTCATTATAAGCAGAAAACAAAGTTTAACTGTGAATTTCAAAGTTTTAATAGTTTTTACTTGTCATATATAAATATTTTCCCAAATATAACATTGTTTATTATGAAATGCTTTTAACATGCTGATTAACAGGCCTAATGCTACATGTAAATAAATAATAATAATAAAAAAGTCATGTCACAAACTTGGTTTGAACAGTCGGAAGCATTTTAGTTGTTTTTCCCCCTCCCTGTATTTCTGCTACTGTTGTAAAAATAATTGCGTCTCACAGCTCTTAATATGGTGCTTTAGTGTCTTTAGTGGGAGTGAGAAGCAACACAAATGGAACGGAAAGAGCTTGAATGAAGTGTGTTTCCCTCTCTCTCTATAGCCTATATATAGGATATAGATAGATAGATAGATAGATAGATAGATAGATAGATAGATAGATAGATAGATAGATAGATAGATAGAGTCCATCTATATTTTCCCATCTCCATTCCCATTTAATCTGCTTAGTTTATTAATCATATTGTATTGTACCTCTAATGCTGTGATTCAAATTTTTGTCTATGCATTGGTCAGTATTTGCGCTACCGTGTGTTTGCAATTTAAGAGCTTTGAAAGGTGTTGATGAGTCATATCAGTGAAAATGGAAAGACTAAGCACACAGTAAATAGATGCAGTCAGCCTAGGCTTAGTTTGCCAGAGCCTGAGATTATTAAAGCATTTATGCAGTCAAGGTTCTGAGCAGTCAATAACAAAAGAGGTTTAAATCATTTCATATGAACAGAACGAGGACAGAGATTATTTATTTGAAGCAGAGATGGCATTCATGAATGCATTCAGCAAACATCAATATTTCTACAGAAGCAGTTATAGATATGATGAGTGCAAAAAGAGAAATACCTAAGTCAGTTGCATGCTTATTTCTGCTTCAAAAGCTTGGTGCTTTGGTAAAGTGGGTCCTTTGTGCTGAGATGATTCAGTGACACAGCATGAAGAAATTGACTTCACTGTTCTGCTCCAGATTTTGAGAACATTATTGGAGCAAATGGTTTCTTAAATAGGCCATATTATGCCCTTTTACAAAGTCTCGTCCCCCTTTTTTGCATACGCCTTTGGTGGTAATTATTTAAATGAGGGATATTGTGACATGTACATTCCCAGAAGAAAACCTTGATTATAGTCTTGAGTTTTCCAGGGAGTTCAGAAACAGTGCTTACTGATATAAAGAATAACTCCCTTTGGAGTGACTTTGTTCTTAACTTTGCAGACCTTTTTCATGTTTAAACAGCAACATTACACAGTAAGGAAAGTTAAAGGGTTTGTTCACCCCAAAATGAATATTCTCTCATCATTTACTCGCATGCCATTTCAAACCCATAAGATTTCTGTGCATCTTCAGAACACAAATGATGATATTTTTAATGAAATCTGACAGCTTTCTATCCCTCTATTGACAGTCTATACAATTACCAGACTGATCCTTCAAAAAGTTCACAAAGAGATTGATCAGCTTAGTCCAAATTTTCTGAAGAAACACGATCACTTTATATGATTTAATTGAAACACTAAGTGAACATAAACAGTGTCACGGAACAGAAAGGCAAAAGGAAGATCCAAGTTTAGCAAAGGGGTTTTATTAAGGGCAATTCCAAAAGGCGTAATCCAGAGTACAGGCAGGGGTCAGCATCCAAACAACAGTCCAAAAATAAAACAAGAAACGAGAAAACTACCAACCATAACGGGAGAACAAGGAATGACAAAATAACAAACAGCTGAGTGCAATGACGAATGGTGATTAGTCCGAGGAGTATGTATGGGAAATGTAGTTCATGAAATGGGTGAAACAGAGTCCGGGAAGGAGTGCCCTCTAGAGGCTGAAGGGCACTCTCACAGGTGATCGTGACATTACCCCCCCTCAAAGGAGCGGCTACCAGACGCTCCACCAGACAACAAACAAAAACACAAAAAACTCAGGAGGGAGGTGGACCGGAGGAGGATCAGGGGGAGGGATGGTGGGCCAGATCCCGGGTACCTCACTGAACACCAGGGCGGTGCTGGAGGAACTGACCAGGCGGGCGCTGGCAGGCTTGGAGTCCTGGCTGATTGCCAGGGTGGTGCTGGAGGAACTGACCAGGCTGGTTCCAGTGGGTCTGGAGTCCTGGCTGATTGCCAGGGTGGTGCTGGAGGAACTGACCAGGCTGGTTCCAGCGGCTCGGACGGCCCGGGCAGTGGCGGCAAGACAGAAGGCTTGGATGACGGCGGCAGGGCTGAGGGTCTGGGCGGCGGCGGCAGGGCAGAAGGTTTCGGGGCGGCGGCGGCAGGGCAGAAGGTCTGGGCGGCGGCAGGGCAGAAGGTCTGGGCGGCGGCAGGGCAGAAGGTCTGGGCGGCAGCGGCGGCAGGGCAGAAGGTCTGGGCGGCGCCGGCAGGGCAGAAGGTCTGGGCGGCGCCGGCAGGGCGAGGCGCTTAGTTGGCGCCGGCAGGGCGAGGCGCTTGGAGAACCCACGAACAACCCCTAGAGTGGTCTCCAGGCCTTGTAGGACAGAGGAAGCACTCTTCCTCCTTCTCCTCCGCCTATGAGGGTGAGGCGGTGGCTCACCCAAAATGGACTCACTGGCTGGAGCGGGCTCTGGAGCGGATTCGCTAGCTGGAACGGGCTCTGGAGCGGACTCACTGGCTGGAGCGGACTCACTGGCTGGAGCGGACTCACTGGCTGGAGCGGGCTCTGGAGTGGACTCACTGGCTGGAGCGGGCTCTGGACCCTGACGTCCGAAGGAAACCTTCTTCCTTCTCCTCCTCCTCGCTTTACCGGGGTGACGCTGAGGTTCAGTGCCCACCTCCCCGGTGACTTCAGGAACGGATTCATGGTCAGGGGCATGCACACTGCCTGGTTGACTTGGTGAGGCCCCATCTACCCGGTAGCGAAGCTAGGCGGCGAATCTCCAGAAATCCAAGTTCTGTAATCCCTCCATCACACACCGAGGTAGAGGATCGTCAATGCAGCCATTAAAGATATCCTTCAGCGCCGCATCGTTGTACCTCAGCCCCACCGCCATCGTCCAAAAGACCTTGGCAAAGCATCCTACCTCTTCACCCTCCTGGCGTAACGCCATCACTGCCCCAAGCAGAGGCACACGCTCCCTGCATGTGCCTGATAAAATAGTCCTTGTGCTGCTGGATCTTAAGGGGTGGTTCATTCTGTCACGGAACAGAAAGGCAAAAGGAAGATCCAAGTGCAGCAAAGGGGTTTTATTAAGGGCAATTCCAAAAGGCGTAATCCAGAGTACAGGCAGGGGTCAGCATCCAAACAACAGTCCAAAAATAAAACAAGAAACGAGAAAATTACCAACCAAAACGGGAGATCAAGGAAAAAAACAGGGAACAGACCAAGGATGACATCAAACAATGAACCACAAGAACAGACAGAAACAACTCAGATTAAATACACAGACACTAATGACAAAATAACAAACAGCTGAGTGCAATGACGAATGGTGATTAGTCCGAGGAGTATGTATGGGAAATGTAGTTCATGAAATGGGTGAAACAGAGAGTCCGGGAAGGAGTGCCCTCTAGAGGCTGAAGGGCACTCTCACAGGTGATCGTGACAAACAGAAGCTCAACCGAACCTGCTTGATGCGTGAGAACAAACCTCAGTGGTTCTTGCAGAAGCTCATGTATGTTTATATGTGAATAAAAACCTAAATTAATCTGTTGTTCATCATATAAAACGATTGAGTCTCTTCAGAAAATTTGAACTAAACCGCTCTTTTCATATGGATTAGATTTACAATCTCTTTATGAACTTTTTAAAGTGTAAAAGTTGTGTAGCTGTCAATGGAGGAACAGAACGCTCTCACATTTAATCAAAAAAGATCTTCATTTGTGTTCTGAAGATGAACAAAAGTCTTACGGGTTTGGAATGACATGAGGGCGAGTAAATGATGAAAGACTTTTAATTTTTGGGTGAACTATCCCTTTAAATATTTGACAAAGAATAATAGGTCATCTTTAAAAACTATACAGTAATAAAGTTAGTGACATTTAGTGAATAATCTGTAAAAAACTCCGTAGCATTGTGGTCACAACGCTGAAAAATATCAGTGTAGGCATCAGTCATTTTGTTTTTCTTGAATATAGCCATCAGAAATATGGAAATGTTCAACTGGTGAACCAAAAATATGTTTTCAACGTGGAAGTAGGCTATTTTCTGTGAATGTGCGAGACTTCTGATTCAATTGCTGCTATATACCGATCAGGCATAACATTATGACCACCTTCCTAATATTGTGTCGGTTCCACTTTTGCTGCCAAAACAGCCCTGACCCAACAAGGCATGGACTCCTCTAGACCCCTGAAGGTGTGCTGTGGTATCTGGCACCAAGATGTTAGCAGCAGATCCTTTAAGTCCTGTAAGTTGCGTGGTGGAGCCTCTATGGATCGGACTTGCTGGTTCAGCACGTCCCACAGATGCTCGATTGGATTGAGATCTGGGGAATTTGAAGGCCAAGTCAACACTTCAAAGTCATTGTTGTGCTCCTCAAACCATTCCTGAACAACTTTTGCTTTGTGGCAGGGTGCATTATCCTGTTTAAAGAGGCCACAGTCACCAGGGAATACAGTTTCCATGAAAGGGAGTACATGGTCTGCAACAATGCTTAGGTAGGTGGTACGTGTCAAAGTAACATCCACATAGATGGCAAGACACAAGGTTTCCCAGCAGAACATTACCCAAGCATCACACTGCCTCCACTGGCTTTCCTTCTTCCCATAGTGCATCCTGGTGCCAGGTGTTCCCAGGTAAGCGACGCACTCGGCCGTCCATGTGATGTAGAAGAAACCAGATTCATCAGACCAGGTCACCTTCTTCCATTTCTCCGTGGTCCAGTTCTGATGTTCACGTGTCCACTGATGGCACTTTCAGCAGTGGACAGGGGTCAGCATGGACACCCTGACTGGTCTGCGGCTGTGTACCCCCATACGCAACAAACTGTGATGCACTGTGTATTCTGACACCTTTCTATCAGAACCAACATTAACTTCTTGAGGAATTTTAGCTCGTCTGTTGGATCGGACCACACAGGTCAGCCTTCACTCCCCAAGGGCATCAGTGAGCCTTGGCCGCCCATGACCCTGTCGCCGGTCACCGCTGTTCCTTCCTTGTACCACTTTTGATAGATACTGACCACTGCAAACCAGGAACACTCCACAAGAGCTGAAGTTTTGGAAATGCTCTGATCCAGTCGTCTAGCCATCATAATTTGGCCCTTGTCAAACTCGCTCAAATCCTTACGCTTGCCCATTTTTCCTGCTTCTAACACATCAACTTTGAGGACAAAATGTTCACTTGCTGCCTAATATATCCCACCCACTAACAGATGCTATGATGAAGAGATCATCAGTGTTATTCACTTCACCTGTCAGTGGTCATAATGTTATGCCTGATCCGTGAATGTAAATAACTAAAGAATAACAACGTAAAGTAAATGTAAAAATATTTGTGCAATTATTTGTACAAAACAGTGTTTTTAAGTTACGAATAGCTGCACCCTCTCTTATGTTAAAAATATGGTGGATATCATAAATTACTTGTGGCAACCACTCAGAATACCTAGGTAAGTACATAGCTACACCCTAGCACAACATCTCAGCATCATGGTATAGTGACTTTTGCACAACACTCACGTTCTTCAAAAAATGTAAAAATGTTGTTTTGTGATATTCAAATTCAAACTTTTGGTTGACATTCGCTTTCAAGGGTGTCTTTCCTGCTTCACTTTACCTCAAAAACAATGTCTCATTCTCAGCTACGCCTACAGTACCTTGTCATGGGATTCCCGCCAGGAGCGATTTGGAATCGCTATTCCCCAGAGACACAGTACAAAAACTTGTGAAAGTGAAGCAAGCTTCTAAAGAAGACCCCTAATCTCTGTGGACCAATTATGGTTATCATCCTATTAAACAAATGAGTGACATTCAGAGTGACATTCTCTGAAAAGAAAAGAGTGACATTAATCTTTGTGAAGTATTATCACGACTAATGTTGTTGTTCTCCATCTCTTTCATACTTTCAGGTAACCAAAAGCATTGACTAAATTACCTAGAGACAGCTGATTTCCTCAAGCCAAAAACATGGAAAGGACAGAGAATAAAGTGAGTGGGGGCTGAACCAAATGCTGAGAGCATTGTAGAACAAAATGGTCCTAATAGAAAACACAGATTTTTCTGGTCTGAACCCATCTTATTTTCATTCCCCCAAGGTGTCAACTATCTCCCCACAAAAACAGACAGTGAAAAATAGATCCAAGTCAACAGAAGAGGTACAGCAAGCCAAAAAGGTAATGTCTCTGCAGAATGATAATGTCCCACACATTTTAATTTCATTTCACGTTCACCTTGAAACATCTTTATGCACCTTATGTACGTGTAGATATGACATTTGTACATCAAATGAGATGATGATTAAATGGGTAGGGAACTGTCTCAATTTTCAGTTTTTACAAGCAGTGTGTCACTCTACTAAAGATTTCAGCAGCTGTCCAGCACCATCTAGTGATGTGGTCGAATAATCTCTAAATGTGTGTGTGTGTGTGTGTGGACAAATATCTCTACCCTTTTTTGAATGCATAGTGGCATCCTCATTTGAAAAATGTTTATTATTAATATTATAGTAGTAGTAGTATATATATTTTTTTAAATATACAAAGTATATTTACCTTTGAGTGCATAGAAAAAATTCAATATTTTCAAAAAAGAAATTATTAATGATTACAATTTATAATAATAATAATAACAACAATAATAATTTATTATTTAAAGAATTAAGGTATTAAAATGTTCTGTGTATTAAAACGTGTATAAAAATGTTGCCCCAGGATAAAGCAAAAAAGTTTTTTGCACATTTTTGGACAGCGTATGTACTCATTTAGATAGCTGAGCAAACGTGCATATGTTCAGAAATCCTCTTACTGCATTCTGAAGTCTTTTGTTTTTGTCCTCCTGCCACAGGCCTTTCATACGCCACAAAAATCTCTTCCGGCTAAACCAGAAACTGAGAAACTAGAGGTAAACATGAAATGACGGATTATGGACATCTTTAGAGCTTGACTTTGGAAAAATGAGATCAAAGATTAGACCCAAGACCAAGTCGGTCCTGCTTCATGTTTGCTGTCTGATGTTCTCAATTATATTGTGTCTAATGGTTTGTATATTTTATAGGAGACCTCAGAATTGAGTGCCTCATCGGAGGAATTCAAATGATTGCTGGATTCAAACTTTGGGGGTTTGAGATTTAGACAGATCAACTGGAATTATGGGTAATAACAAGAGGATTATTCAGTGTCTCTGTTTACGGAATTGTGATTTTACTTAGATTAGTTAGCATAGAAGAAGACCAACAATAGTCGTGTAGCTTCTTGAATTTGTATGAGTCTGATGCTGTTTGTGAAATAAATGCAGACCTGGATATCACAGTGCATTGTGTGTGTAATTCATATTGGTAGGTTAATACATGTAGTGGCTTGTAAAATATCAATAAAACCTTTCACAAACAATGTATCATAGTATTCAATTTATATGTGAAGTGCACTGAAAATTGAATTTTTTTTTTTGTGTGTGTGTTCCAATAAAAATATCTAAAATATTTGAATAACTAAATATCTAATCTGGTAAAATGTCCTTAAAATAATGTCTTCATTTATTTATTTACTTTTAACATTATGCAATATAAAGCAGCTTCTGATTATATATCTATTGTTTATGTATTGAAATAAGCATAAACCTCACTAAATTTTGTAACATTTACTCTTAAAGGTGTCATGAAATGGATTTTTTTTTTAAATATTTAAATTTTCATTGAGGTTCACTTAATGTTAATAAAGTTTTTTTGCACCCCCCCTCCCCCCAAAAAAACAAAACAAAACAACAAAAACAAAACACAAACAAACAAGCAAACAATTTTTAAGGCTCCTTTAAAGCTTGTCAGTAAGCAGCCATTGTTATGAATGACTAACATCATTGCACAGGAAACCGTATCAACACCCAATTCACAAGTACACATTGGCGGCATCCGAAAACGTAAAAATCAGTAGATACATTCCAAGGTAGGAAGGCATCAAGGCACATCCGAATCCAATGTTAAGCTTCCCTTCCTGTCTCCATAGATACCTTCATCTGATTGAGCATAGATGGATCCATCCCTGCCTTTGATATCCCACAATCCTATGCCTTCCATTAATGACAGTTTAGCTAGAAAAGGCTAGGATTTGGTGTCTGAAAGTTGTGGTTTCAGGTCAGTTTGTGTGTAAATGTACATTTTTGACTAACGTTTTCCACTTCTGATGTCATTTCTAGTGAGAAATTACTACTGTAGTAATTAAATATTTGTTTAGTTCTCAACAAAGTTCACTCTATTTTGCTGTAGATCATTAAACTGTTAAGCTGCCTCAGAAGTCTGTCTGAAATCAGTTTTGTGAGGTGCCTTCATGCGCAAACGCCTCCTGTAGAGTCATTGCCTATAAGGCAGCAAGACAACAAATCAACTGCCTAAGATCTCGGACGCAGCTGTAGTGTTTAGAGAACGACCATATAAAATCATAATTTTCAGACAAAGCATTGTGAAGTCATTTACTAAAAGTTTGTGATGCAACTGCTGTCAGATGCAATACAGTTGGTTGCTTGATCTTGATCTTTGCGAACTCTTCATTACACTGTGCCTCGTTTACATAACGAAATGCTCCGAACAAACATATTATCCTCCAACTTGATTCAGGATGTCATTAAAATAAACCATCCACTTATTTCCGGCACTTTGGAAGTCTCTACAGAGAAGCAAATGAGCTGTTTAAACAGCAAAAGTTCTTTCGCTCTTCCATTTGCCATGTTGTTGACAAACTCAAGTATGTGGAGTATGCCATAACATGCATCTGTATACTGTATGTAGTGTAGTATGGAAGGCCATTAGAGCCAAAATGTGTGAAATGGGCTCATTAGGGCATTAGTTTCACACATTTTGGCCCTATTTGCCTTCCATGGTGTAGAGAGTGTCAGTGATTATCAGGGGTTCTGTTTGCTTTTGACACGACACAACGCTCACATCCAGTGTAGGCAAGTGTCATCTGTTAAGCGAATGAATGTCAGTGGGCGGGGCCTATGGTGCAATGATGTAAAACTATTTGTCGATGTCTTGCTCTGGAGGCAGACATATGCAAATATATTTGTCATGTGATGTCACAGGTCAACCAATATCATAACGAGCTGTTTTTGGAGCTTGATTAAATCAGTTCTTTGTTTATAACAAGGAGGACGTTTCAAGCTTTGAAACTTGCAGGATGTTTTAATGGTACAAAGACTTTTATATGTCAAAAGATCAAGGCAAATTTGTTTTGTCATGTCAAGACCCCTTTAAAACAAGAGATAAAAATTTCAAGATATTTAATGAAAACAACTCTTATCTAATGCAGTTTTTTTAATTAAAAAAACCCCAAGTATGTTCAGATATAATTATATTTACTGGAAAAAAGACAAAAATACTGATTTAGAACATCTTAATGACTATGATAAACCAATTTGACTAAAGTCTGGACTTCTTTTCAAAGCACCCAATATATTATTAGCTTTGTACATCCAAATTTATCCATTGCAGTCAAAGGATACCACCTCATATCTATTGCTAACAACCAGGCCAGTGTCCTCTGACTGATAACAGACAGACAGATGCCGAGGGTTCACATCATGAGCTTTCACCCACTCTAAATTATTTCTGCTTATTTGGCACTGAAAATTACTGTGGGCCGGATCATTAATGCTGTTGCTCCATTGTCACATCACCACAGTCAGCTCACCGCATGAGTATGGAACAATCCTGAAGGGCAGGTTACCCGGAGCAGAGTACCAGGGTTAGAGAATTAGAGTTTCAGAAAATAATGTGCACACAGTGACACTTTAGGAGGAAACAAATCAATTCTGTCAAGCTTTCATTTCATTGTTCGTGGGTATTCATGTTTACCAGCTGGCCAAGACGTAAATTATAGGAATGTTTTTTGGGGGAAAGTTATTTTTATTGAACTCACCACTGTTGCTAGTTGATTAATGTGAATGTCTGACTGGTTTCTGGGAAAACGAAAATAAAACAAAAGTAATAAGCAACATCATGAGAGATCAAATGAGAACTGAATTGCTAATTGTAAGATACCACTGGGATTGTTTTGATTCTGTTCTATTCAATTGTCACACCAATACATGTTTTTAGTCGCATTTATTTTTATATTGAATTTTTTTTTTTATCTGCTTAAAATGAAATAACATTTCTGTTCTTGACTTGTGTTATGTTTTATTATTTTAATATTCTGTATAAAATGGGTATGTTTAGGTTCGGGGCAGGATTTAGGGAGCTTACATTTATCTATAAAATGATAAAAGGAAAATTATACATATATCTTTATGACATGAAAGATTCGTAAATATTTTAAGTTTTTTTGCTGTAAAAACATAATAATGCTACGTTTAAATGCTGCCAATATGTCCATATTGTATGTTTCAGCACCTATAAACATACAAAAATGTACGTTTTGTGTCTTTGAAAGCTACGTATTAATACCTATTATTACGTATTAACAATGAGACCAGGCTTGCTCTTTAGATATTCCACTAACTATAAGTAACTTTGCAACTTAATGTCAACTAACTCTAGAGTAGCCTATTAGTAGGCTGTTAGGTTAGGGTTAGGTTAGTAGAATAATTTGACATGTAAATGCAAAGTTACTTATAGCTGATGGGGAGCATCAAAATAAGTGTTAGCAGATATTAATCACATAGTCTACTAATACTCTAATGAGAGTTAGTTGACATGTAGTTGCAAAATTGAATGAACTAATAAACAGTTGTATTTTTATTATCTAACAATAAAGGATTAGTCCACTTTTAAATTAAAATTTCCTGATAATTTACTCACCCCCATGTCATCTAAGATGTCCATGTCCTTCTTTCTTCAGTCGAAAAGAAATGAAGTTTTTTGTTGAAAACATTCCAGGATTTCATTCCGTAAGTTGAATAGGGAAGGTGTAGGACAGGGATGGACAACTCCGGTCCTGGAGGGCCAGTATCCAGCAGAGTTTAGCTCCAACCCTAATCAAACACACCTGAACCAGCTAATCAAGGTCTTTAGGATTAGTAGAAAGTTATAGGCAAGTGAGTTTTTATCAGGGATGGAGATAAACTCTGCAGGACACTGGCCCTCCAAGACCAGAGTTGTCCATCCCTGGTGTAGGACATACAGAGTAAGCTTTGTGAAGAATATGGAAGTGCGGTTTTGGCGGAACCACTTGAAGGCGATCGTTTGTTTATATAAAGCATATACATTTTTAAAAATTTTAGAAAATAACCGATCTTTTCGCTAGATAAGACCATTATTCCTCGTCTGGTATCGTTTAAAGCCCTGAAACTGTAATTTTGACCTTCAACGGTTTGGAGGCCATTGAAGTCCACTATAAGGAGAATAATCCTGGAATGTTTTCATCAAAAACCTTCATTTCTTTTCGACTGAAGAAAGAAAGACATGAACATCTTGGATGACATGGGGGTGAGTAAATTATCATGAAATTTTAATTGCAAAGTGAACTAATCCTTTAACACAGATGAATAAATACTGTAACAAATGCATTGGTCATTGGTTGTTAATGTCAGTTAATGCATTAACTAATGTGAACTAATAGGATCGGTTTGTAACGTGTCAGCTGTGAGGTCATTTAATTGCAGGGGTCGCTCATTCCAGAACAGTGAGTGGCAGGATTGAATGCACCAGGGATTTTATAGTTCATGAGAGTTTGAAGGCATGTTATTCATTTATGTTAGTGAATTATAGTGTAACCGATTGTTTGACTCTTAACTGCATGCTGTCTATAAATCTAAAACATCAATAATTTGTCTCTTTATGCATTATTCACAATCTTTTGGTGTCTGCAATTAGAAATAATAGAAAAGCATAGCAGGGCTGGAAATATTCAAACCATTCATCAATGTCTCACCACTGGGTGTCCCACTGTCCATTCTCTGGCCCCTCAGAGAGACATGAACACAATTATTAAGCTCTGCATATCGAATTGCTCTGTCACAGCTAAAGTATTTGAAATAAAATGGCTTTAGTAAATGTACAACTTTTATTTCCCCATGTTTGTCTATTTACTTTTTAACTATGCACTGCATAATGAGTGACTTTGTCCCCCAAACTGAGATAGCATGAATAAATGCTGGCCGATGAACGAATATACATGCAGCCATGCAGGTGCGCAGAGCATCATTATATGATGAGGTACGTATTGACCATGCTGTTTTCTTTTTATCTTGTGGTGTTTGTAATTTCTTCACAATCAAGGCTGTGGTTGTCAATAGAATTATTCTTAAATCAAAAATAGGATGAAAAATGAAAGAGAGACAGGAATGAAGCAACTCAATATCGTTCCAGGAGAATGAGCTTTTAATCTTCAGGAACATAATTAACTTTATAGTTATTAATGTTCAGTTTTCAAACAGGAAAACTGCTTTTTCATGAAGAGACACTAAATTAAATGGTGGTAAAATGCCTCAGGATGGTAATAAAGCAAAAATGAGACATTTTCTTAAAATGATGTTTATGTTGAATGATGGTTTTAATTAGGAGAATTAAATCAAATTTGTTTTCGCTTTCTGAATCCTGGATAAGTGAAAATGGTTCTCACTGAGGGGGATGAAATTAAAGCTAATTTAACCTGTTAACTGTTAGACAAGAAAAAGCACTATCCAAACTTAAATGGTTGTAATTCAAAAATACTTTGGAATATAGACATAAGACTGGTCTTGTTTTGAAATGAAATTTGGCAGATTATTGTAGAAGTGAAATAACTTATGTAAGTGAAACAGAACATTTTTTATATAAGTTGAAGTTTATGAAAATGTAAAATGTAAAAATATAATATTTTATATAAAATATAAAATATGTATTTTACAAAATAAGTTTTACTCTAAAACTGCAAGGAAATCAAAGCCAAATTTTGTTTTGTCAAGTTGTGTTCCAAATTTCAGGTTGATATCTCAAAAAATGAGCTTTCAGTAAGATTTTGTTTGGGCGCAGTACCACACTTTTTCACTAGATGACAACCAAGCTCCATTACTGACCATATAAAGGCGCCTCCATTTCCATATATGGTTTGAGTGATCTGAACCATATATTTCCATTATTTTCATACAATTTATGAAGTAGACATCCTACATAGAAGTAGTATGGGAAGTTTGGCAGAATTTGATATAAATTAAGCCTCTAATAAACATAAAAACAACATGTATGTGGGTTATAGATCGCCACTACAATCATATATATATATATATTTTTTTTTTCCTATTAAATACATTTTTAGACCTTTTTTTCTCAAAAAATTGAATGGATGTTATTTTTTGAACTCTTGGCATGAAAACAAACATGTTTCAACCAATCTTTATTGATTTTTCATGTTCATCGCTATTTCAAAATAAAGGTCTGAACATACCTTATGAGTATGAAAATGTGCTTCTTGCAAATTGATAAATTATTGCTCCTCTGTAATTTATTTTGAAAATCAGTCACCAAATATGTAAACTAGAGATTTCAAATGATATATACACTCTTAGCCCGGATTTTATATTTACTTAAAAAATATAATTACAATATACTGAAAATATTTAAGTTTGGTTGCATTACTTATAAAATATAAGTATATTCTACTAATTTGTGGGTGTAAAGTTAAATGCACTTAAAATTATGACGTTTTTCTCCTGGCCACGCCTCCTACACACTGGTTTGCGGCAGGTAATGATGTCATTTTGTCGTGGTGTGTGTGAATTCAAGGAGATGTTGATGAGCAGTTGGAACATTTGTTTTGGCTGTTCTTCAGACATTTTTTTCCATTTACCTTTTTATAGTTTTTCACCAAAGGAGAAAATCACAATTTTTAAGTTACCATCATCGAAGGTCAAGGTTTGTTTTAGTTGAGCTCTTGACCCTTAACTTTTTAATATTAGATTTTGTTTGGGCAGTTTTAGCTGCATTAAAACCAACCAGACAAGCAAAGTTAAAAGATGATCAGGTGGTGTTGGTTATGTTTTCACATAATCATTATTCGATCTGAATCACTGAACTCATTTAGAGCCCAATCTCTCAGTTAGATTTACATTATTGATTACAGTAGCACTGTGATCCTACAGCGGAGGATCAACTTCTACAAACCATTTTTTTTTTTAAAGTTGTCCTTATCACAAAAAAAAAAGATTATATATATATATATATATATATATATGTATATATATATATATTAGGCACACACAGACATCGAGAATCAGCCTGTGAATCTCAACGACGGTGACAAGCAACATATTCTGATAAACAGATCAACTCTGAACATTTGAAAACAAGCTACTAAAAAGTCACAGAAAAACAGCAAAATTTAAATAGTGAGAATAAAGAAAATTAAGACAATTCAGCTCATAATTTATTCATGCAGCAATGCATGATGGGAGGCATGGATGAATTTTGATTGGTGGCAAGTTAACTTGCTTAGTACATTGAACTTAAATATACTAGTTGTAATAACTATAAAGTAATTAATATTACAAAACATTTTAAGTTAAATGAACTCGAATTATTAAGTTCACATTACTTAATCATTACTTAATTTTTTTAGGGCAACCAGTTTCCTCAAATTTTTAAAGTAAATTCAACTTATCCGGGCTAACAGTGTAATTTGTCAAGATTAGTTTAGGTTTAGTATAGAATATTACTGTTTTAAATATGTAATGGCTGTGGGCCCACCGGTGGGCCAGTGACAGTTAACAGGTAAAATTTTCATTGAATTCACAAGTCACATTTTGTTGCAAGCTGCACTTTTAAAGAACTCTGTCAATATATATATATTGTTTTAGTAAGATAATATCAATAAATCGATACAATTATTTCTTTCCCAGCTGTGATCTATGGCAAGATGCCCCATAATGTCATTTGAGCCATACAAGAATAATTTTACCTGTCTTACAAGAAAGATTTCAAGTCTGTTAAATAGTGGGTGAGTAAAAAAATCTAAGAATACTCAATAAAACTGTATTCCCGAAAAATTCTTTAAAATAGACTTTTTATCCAGAACCATATGATGGGGACGATGGGAAAACACATCATCATCAAAATTTGCAAGATACCTCTTCTTCTTCTCTTTCTGTACATGTTCATCTGTTCTTTGGACATCCTGAGCTCAGCCTTTCAGTTAGCTGGAGGTAACCTTTAACACCTTATTGTTTTACATTTTCCACTGTTCACTGATATAGTAACTGCTGTAAACACAATATTTCCTAATGATGAAATGTGAATGTGAAAGCTGGTTACTTTGTGACCACTAATTACTAATCTCAACATCACATCCCCGGCGTGGAAATAAAAGCTTTGAGTGAGATGTGTTGTATCTTTGGACAGGTAGGGTTGCAGGGGACATATTCAAGGACAACGCAGTCTTTTCTAACCCTGTGGCAGGACTAGTGGTGGGAATACTGGTTACTGTCCTGGTCCAAAGTTCCAGCACTTCCACCTCCATTGTTGTCAGTTTGGTATCCTCTGGATGTAAGTCAAATGCAAGTTTACAAACGCAGTATCGCTCTACCAAACCTAAAAACCTATATATTATAGAATATTATCATTACAAAAACAAAATGTTTATACAGCACTCTGGAATACTCAATTCTGATTGGTTAATTGGGACATCTAGTGGGCTGATATTTCCTACTATTAAGTTTGTGTGTCGAATATGCTTTCATAAAGTAGGCGAAAAGCAGTAGGTGGAATAAGTATGTTCAAATTCGCAGTAGTTTATGGCATCACTCCGCTCAATCAGTTTGCTCATCTAGAACTATTTTTGTGTCTCTTGAATCACACTGTGAAATTGTTCTTTTTTGTTTCATACAAATGCAAATGGTGCCATTTTATTCCTGTGTAATTAAAATATTACTGTTATAACTATTATTATAGCCTAGTATTGTTCTTCTTTTTGCTATGCTGATTGCTGAAATACTTCCGCACACCGATCAGGCATAACATTATGACCACCTTCCTAATATTGTATCGGTTCCCCTTTTGCTGCCAAAACAGCCCTGACCCCTTGAGGCATGGACTCCTCTAGACCCCTGAAGGTGTGCTGTGGTATCTGGCACCAAGATGTTAGCAGCAGATCCTTTAAGTCCTGTAAGTTGCGAGGTGGAGCCTTCATGGATTGGACTTGTTTGTTCAGCACGTCCCACAGATGATCGATTGGATTGAGATCTGGGGAAATTGGAGGCCAAGTCAACACCTCAAACTCGTTGTTGTGCTCCTCAAACCATTCCTGAACCATTTTTGCTTTGTGGCAGGGTGCATTATCCTGCTGAAAGAGGCCACAGCCACCAGGGAATATCGATAGTGTTAACAAAAGTAAATATGACATAAAAGCATCTGTAATCATGCCGTTTTAGCTTGTTTTTATCTCTCATCTTTGAGCTCTTTTACCATGACTCGTTCTTCCCTCAAGGCTTCCTCGTCCAAAGTCCAACTCCGTATGAGCTGAACTACCGAGCAAGCTTGTTATGTCAGAAAAGCGAAACATATGAAGCTGGTTAAAGGGATAGTTCACCCAAAAATGAAAATGTGATGTTTATCTGCTTACCCCCAGGGCATCCAAGATGTAGAGGACTTTTTTTCTTCAGTCGAACGCAAATTATGATTTTTAACTGCAACCGCTGCCGTCTGTCAGTCAAATAATAGCAGTGATTGGGAACTTGAACAATAAGAGTCGAAAAAACTTCCATAGACAAATCCAAATTAAACCCTGCGGCTCGTGACGGCACATTGATGTCCTAAGACACGAAACGATCGGTTTGTGCGAGAAACCGAACAGTATTTATATAATTTTTTACCTCTAATACACCACTATGTCCAACTTCGTTCAGCTTCCGGTTAGTGAGGTCTGATCGCGCTCTGACAACGGAAGTGATGTCTCGTGCTCATTGAAGTATATGGGGGAGACATCACTTCCGTCATCACAACGCGTTTTTTGACCTTTTTTGATCCACATAGTACTCGTAATTACAATTTGTAAACTGGGAATTTTCTGAGAGCTCCAATTTAGGCCACGTGACCACTTTACCACCTGGGCACCGCAGATTCATTTTGACATTGATTTTGTTGCCATAGAAATGCATAATTCCGAACAGATCAGAATAGAATGTCACGTGTTGTCATTTTGTAATTACAGTAATTATGGCGTGAAGGCAACATATCTCAAAAAGATAAAATAATTTAAACTCAAATCATTATATTTTTATTTATTTGGTGAGTAGCCGTCTTATACTTATTTCCTGAGAATGAACATTTTGTGCATGATAGCAGCCACCCGGGTTTGTTTTTCTTCATAACTGCCTAAGGATGATTGTTGTACTTAATGAAAGGTGACTCATATCTATCGATCGGCTTTCTACATTTTGTATTTCATACAGTGCTGGATGTTGGATCTGCCATTCCCATCATCATGGGATCAAACATTGGCACATCTGTCACCAACACCATTGTTGCTCTGATGCAGGCAGGGGAGAGAGAGGAGTTCAAACGGTAGAGAGAGCATACAGTACCTCACAGTGTCTGCATTCAACCATCAATAAAAAGTTTGGAGCCCTTCAATGACAATTTTTGTGTGGGGACTGTTTCAGAGCCTTTGCAGGTGCCACAGTGCACGATTGCTTTAACTGGCTGTCAGTGTTGGTGTTGCTGCCGCTGGAAGCCGTCACTGGCGTGATGAGGCTCGCGTCGGAGGCGGTGGTTGAAAGTTTCAACATCGTGAGTGGAGAGGATGGTCCAGAGCTCCTGAAAGTCATCACAGAACCCCTCACCAAAAGTATTATACAGGTGCAGCTTTATTCTGTTATCAAATCTGATTCGTTGATAGGGATATTTGTTCCAGGACCAACAAGATTACCATTCTTTCTTCTGTAAAACACAAAAGAAAAGTTTTGGAACATAGTTGAATGGCTGTCAATTTGGAAAAAAACACCATAAAGGTATCAAAAAAGTGGTCCATATGACTCATGCTCTTTAGAAAAGTTTTCTCAAGCTTCAAGCTATACAATAAATGTTTCAGATAATATTGTTCTACATTTTGCTCTGTTCTTCACATAAATCTGGCTTCAGAAAGCTTCAAGGCTGTTTACACCAAAGGATGATAACTATAAAGCATAATCATTCTACATTTATGAGAATATGGAGGCGCACACTATAACTATAACTATAAAGACACAGAGGAACAATATTGTTGCAATCACTTACAGAATTCTATTTTCCAGCTGATGAATGTTAAAAAAAACAATGTCAATCAGAATCCACACAACTATAAAGGGTTAGTTCACCCAAAAAAGAAAATTCTGTCATTAATTACTCACCCTCATGTCGTTCCACACCTGTAAGGCCTTCGTTCATCTTCGTAACACAAATTAAGATATTTTTTGATAAAATCCGATGGCTCAGTAAGGCCACCATTCCCAGCAAATTAATTTAGACTTTCGAACGCCCATAAAGGTACTAAAGACATATTAAAAACAGTTCATGTGATTACAGTGGTTCAACCTTAATGTTATGAAGTGACAAGAATACTTTTTATGCACCAAAAAAAACAAAATAACTACTTTATATAACAATTTCTAGTGATGCTTCGAAGCTTCATGAAGCAAAAAACAAATTTCAAAAATCAGTGGTTCGGAACGTGTATCAAACTGCCAAAGTCACTTGATTTCATTAAACAAGCCGATGATCTATGTGAACCCATGAATCAAGTCCATAGGTTTTACCTGTTCTCTGATACATTTGTAGATGTTTTAATTAGACATTAGTAGGCCTATAATTAAAAAGAATAATAGTAGTTAAAAGTCTCTTATTGGCCTGTTTAGCTGAACCATCCATGGAACAAACAAAACAAGAATAAAAAGGCATTTTATACACTTATACACTTGATATTCAATCTTATTATATGATTTATAGATTTTACTTTCAATAAAACATTTGCAATGGGTTTGTAAAAGATGTTTATTTGCATTAGTTTTTATAGCAAAACACTATTCTGACCAGGATTCGAAACCAGTCGAGAACACTATACACTTCCCCACACACTTCCTTGTTTGGCACAAACAACATGTACTGTTACGTTATAAATCGTCAACACTTGTCTGAATTGTTGTCAAGGTTATTTCAGATCAACCAAGGGACCAATGGTGTCGGATTGTTTCGAAGCCTCGACACAATTCAGCTCTTTTACTTCAACTGTTTCCAGGGTCGGTTTCTTCATTAGGGTAATAGGGCAAAGCACCACCAAAGTGAGAAAGGGACGAATTTTCCAATCACATCAACCAAAGTTACACTAGCTGTCACTGCTAGGCTGTTTGTTCTGCTTCTGGATATAGTCCAATCAGCATCGAGTCACGCTCTGTGGAGTACCGCCTCTTTTTGGGCAATTTCAGTCTGGCCGAGATTTGCCCCGACTACTCCCATAGACTTCCATTCAAAGAACTTTTTTTTCGAACTGCAGGCACTGCAATGCAATCTCTATGGGTTCCGGGAGGGCTCGCACTAACGTGCTTTCGTCATCATACGTAACCTTAACTTGTGTAGCGATTGGTGAAAACAAACATACCTCCATTAATATTTTTCTTTAAGATGAAGTGACATCCAATAATTTTCTCAGTCCATTATTTACATTTCACAGATATATTCTCCATCTGCAAATGTTAGAAAGTCGAGAAAATATTTCCATTTTGCAGTCAGGCGTGGACGAGTCTTCAGCAAGCACAAACTTCCGTGAACGAGCGCCGCCGCGCGCATGCGCGCCAAACAGACGGAGTTCAATCTGAGTAAAATACATTTTGCTAAAAATATTTGTAGTTGAAAATTTGTTTTTGTTGGCGAACATAATTATGCCATATGTACAATTTCGAAAATACAACTAAGTGTATTTGTACTATAGCAGTAACTGTGTAAAGTGACTGTTAGGGTATTCAAAATAATAATAATTGGTCTGTTCTTTTGTTTTTATTTATTTTCATTTTTTAGTTGAGTGTATTTAACTTCTGCTTTAAAAAACATTTTGATTTTACATTGTAAAGTTACAATTTTAGAATATAGCCTAGGCCTAATGTTATTTGATCCATACTACACAGTTCATGTTTGTTTTTATAGCCTTCAATATGAACATTGTTTCTAGGACAATATTGGGCAGGATATGAAATACATTTTTTTTTTTAATTAAATACAGATTTATTTATTTTTTTTTAGATCCCAGTCCTATGCATGCCTTAAATACAGAATTTTCCATGTTTTAGATTAGTAATGATACATTATTATATCACTTGTTAAATGATTATTTAACAATTAGCCTATTAATTCCTGCATTTCTATTAATTCTATTTCTTAATTGTGCCCCACCAAAATTTTTTTGCACCAGCCGCCACTGACTGTTTCAGTGTTTCACGAAGCCTCACTCAGCCCATCACTAGTTCAGAGATCATTGCTCTCGCCCCCGCCCCCTGTGGTGAACCACTGACATTTCGAAAGCCTCGTTTACTGAAATCACGTGACTTTGGCAGTTTGATACACGCTTTGAACTGCCGATTCGAAACAAAAGATTCATAAAGCTTCGAAGCTTCATGAAGCAGTGTTTTGAAATCGGCCATTGCTAGAAATCATTGAATAAAGTCATTATTTAGTTATTTTGGCGCACAAAAGTATTATCGTCGCTTCATAACATTAAAGGGTTACTTCAGGATTTAGCATTAAGCTTTGTATTAGTAGAATACCACTAGTATTTTCGAATTAGCGTGCTTTCCCCCTTCATATCAGCCCGAGATGAGAGATTTATGCATTTTTATTTTGTAAAAAAGCCTCCGATGATGCAAAAATCGTCATTTTGCGTCATCGGAGGCTTTTTTGCCCAGAGGCTTAAAACTACAGCCAGTAATAGCAGGTAGTTCCGCATTTTTTCACCACGCCCATAACATATGCGCGTTTGAAGTTACTCACGGACATAGATCAAAGATTTAATCAAAAGTGGGTGTCAATTATATTTTTAAGCTTACAGTAATTAACTTTATTTTGTCTGCACTACATCAGTGGTTCATATCGCAAATGTATTGGTCTCTGCAGTCATCTCAACCAATACAGCAACAGGCTTTTGTGGTAACGTTAGCATAAATAGAAAAATAGACTAATTCAGTTTTACAGAACAGAGGCTTTACTTTGATAACAGTCAACTTATATGCAACTTATATGTAATTGTCTATCTAACGTTACTTTGCTAAGTTTGCAGTTTTACTGCTACCTACAACACTACATATAGGCTACTGTGTTATCAGTCTAGTATCAGCGAGTCTTACCTCTGGGCGAATACGCTTAGTACCAGATGGCCCAGGCTGTTCGTCCTCTGGGAAAGTGAATATAGATGGTATCGCGGTGTCCTTCAGAATGGTTCTCTTCATTGCAAAGATATTTGGTTCGTAGTCCTCGTGCTTGAAATGGAGACTACATATTCTGCGTTTTTTTAGGTTTTCTATAACAGTGTCATCTCCAAACTTCGGGTGTTTGATGGACCGCAGCCACTGTTTACATTGCTCCAAATCTTTAACTTAATCGGAAAATGATGGAAACTTACTTGTCCTTTCCTGGTTTTGGGTGTACATCCAGGTACAAAGCAATTTAGCACCATTTCGCTGTAAATGTATGAACTAACGATTTATTTGTTTGAATTTTCCTGATAATGCCGCCTGTAACCGATAGGCGTGGTTTGGGCGTGGCCTCGCAAGGGCAGTAAAACAAGTGCATTCTGGGAGTTGTTGTCTTTCATCCACATTAGTCAAAAATACATTTTCTGCCTTTTCTCAGTCTAGAAAGCTCCAAATTCAAAAATAATTTCACATGTCTACTACATAAATGACAAATTTTAAATACACATTAATCTTTCCAGGGGTGAAGTACTCCTTTAAGGTTGAACCACTGTTTCATTAAAAATATCTTAATTTGTGTTCCGAAGATGAATGGTCTTATTGGTGTGGAACGACATGAGGGTGAGTAATTAATGACAGAATTTAATTTTTTTTTGGTTAAACTAACCCTTTAAGCATTTAAAGCAGCAGACAACACAAACTGCAAAACAGAACATAATATTAGTGCATTGGTATGGACGCTAATATAGTTATTGATATAGTTGTCTTCACAATTTTCGTTGTTGGTGTGAACCAAGCGGCAACCTCCCCCTTTCTCTCGTGAAGCTAATACGGAAGTAACTTAAACTGCGATTCATCGACTGGCCGCTAGGGACAGGCTCCAAAAGAGAGCAGAATCTCATAGAGTCCCATGTTAAATTGGCCAAGTTTATAGCAGAAAAAAACATGTTTACAAGTTGGTTCAAACTGTGGTTTTGGTCTATACTGCTATTTTTGCCCTTCATGACAACTCTGAGGGGGGTGAATTTTTTTATAACTTATCCGTTTAAATTATATTAAGCCTTAAAGTTCTGCATAATTAAGGGCGTGGTCACTTGAGTGACAGGTAGATTGCGCTGCTGTCTGTGAGCCGTCACTTTACCTCAGCTGCCGCTGAATTTGGCATCTCAGCCGTTTTTGTGTTTTTTTCTCTCGATTATTTTAAACAATTATAACATATGGCTTGCTGCATAATATTCGAGACTGATGTGTGTCTTTGTGCATGCATGGGGAAGAGACACAGAACACACATTGTTGGATCGTGGCATTGGCTGAAAGTTTTGATTGCGAGATTTACTACAATGACAATACCAGGAGGATATACAACTCTGACAGCACTGCTTGGATATTATAACTAAAACTGCTGCACTATTTTGAAAAAAATATACTTTGGACACAGGCTCATTTGTTTGTTAGATACGATCGCTGCTCATCCTTTCTTGAAGAACGATGACAGAGAGCAGATCATTAAGAAGAAATGTGAAATGTTTTTTTTTTTTTGCAATGGACTTTTATATTTTACCCAAGTGCCACAGATTGGATTCATCTCGCGATCTCTATTATAAAGGTAAAGTCCCATTTTAATTTTCGATGTTGTTATTTGCACACCCAACACAAATTACTGGTGTTTGAGCATCTATATCTTAAAGAAACACCGTAGATTGACAGTAAACCTTTAGAACTTTCTGATGATAAAACTTATCTTCATTAATAATTTAGATAGTATCTAGATAGATAGCTCTTTTGCCTGCTAACATGGTCACGTCGAGCTAGGCGTGTGTGGTTTCAGCAACCAATCACATCAGCTCAAACCACCTCCCCGCCTCTTTGCCCATTTTCAGTTATCCGGGAGTGACGTGCAGTGACGCGCAGCTAAGATGGCCGCGGCCTCATTTAGGCGTCAAAACTGTTGTTCAGAAATCTATGGGTGACGTCACGGACACTACGTCCATATTTTTTTACAGTCTATGGTGCAGGGAACAGTCCTTTAAAGTGCAGCCACATTTACTGTTGTTCGGTGAACTTTTCGCAGGGCAAAATCCAGTCATTTTGACATAAATCCACATAATGGTGAATTTCACATGAGGGCGAAAGATTTACGCTCACATATTCCTCAACAAGTTCAACTGGTCACATGAATTCACAGTGTCGGCCAACAGAAAGCTGCTTGGTTTATGTGGCAAGCAGGGTGGGGCCGAGAGCCGTGGGAATGGAACGAGGCCGGTGGCGTGAATGCTAATGAGTGCTACACTGGTCTCGTGGAGGAGCTCGGGAAGGATAAAAGGAGTGACAACAGTGAAGAGTAAAAGAGGACCAGGCCTGGGACATTTTTGAGTTTATGTGGCAGACCGGCAGTAGTCCGTGAGGGGCTGCTGCTTTACTTTCATTTTGTTCTTTATGTTTATTTTGTGATTAAAGTTATGTGTTATGTTCGCGGATTCCCGCCTCCTTCTTGCCTGAACTCAATTTTTTTTACAGTTTGAAAGTGACTTGTGTGTGATTTACAGGATCACTACAGTCAAAGACTATAGAAACCAAGAGGCGGACCTCTGATGCTTTTTTGGTAACAGCCACTAGGTGGCGCTTCGGAAGTGCAGCAGCCATTTTGGCGTGAAAATGCCAAATAGACAACAGCACAGATACACAGAAACAGACAGAATGACAACGAAAGTCACCCAAAATCAGTAAATCTCACAGCCAAATCAGAAGCGCAATAGAAAATTCATCATCAGTAAATTTTATGACACCTACAGTAAATGTACGTCTAATGTTTTATGTTATCAGTTGTGGAATCCAACAATTAAGTACACATTTGAGGTATTTTTAGCCTACTTTATTGAGTAAAGCAAGTCTTTATCGCTACTTTTATTGTGCTCTTACAATTTGACCTTTTGGAACTTGACAGCCCTTCATAACCATCCACTTTCATTGAATGGAAAAGATCAGCGTGACTGTTCTTCAAAACGTCTCCTTTTGTTTTCCACAGAAGAAAGAAAGTTTGGAATGACATGACATGAATAGTGTAATTAAATAATAAAAGATTTTTCATTTTGGGTGATTTATTTCTTAAAGTACACAGCCAATTGGGTGTCATTATAGATAAAAAGAAAACTGGTCATTAGTTTTCTTGTTAAATGCTTTGGAGCTTGTTAAAACTTGTGTAACCTAATTAAATATCGCACTGTTTGCCCTCCAGTACTGTCATTAATCTTAGAGTTTAGAGTTAAAAGACATTTTTTTTTTTCCTTTCAGCTGGATAAGAACGTAATCATAGGTATAGCAACAGGCCAAGAGGTGCAGCGCAATAAGAGCCTGATAAAAGTTTGGTGCCAGTCACGGATCACGGTGAGCGATGTCTCTGTTTGCGTACAGATGAAGATCTTTGATGTACTCTTGCAGCACATGACGTTATCTAAATTTTTTATTCACAGATCCAAGAGAATATTTCTTTCGCGCCCTCAGAAAACTCGACAGTACCAACCACATCACTTTACATGAATACCGAAAAATGTGAGTCGAAACTCTATCAAATTTCAAAGGACTAGAGAACAAAATGGACAAAAACACAGCAAATAGCCTTCCTTTGATCAATAGTCATTTTATGCATACAATTTTAAATAAAACATAATTGTTATGCATTCTATCAGGCTTCAAACTTTAAGATTTCTAATGTTAGAGCAATGCCTTATTCAAACAATGCACCCTTTTTTCAATCCTTCTGTTGACTGTTTGGCTCTTCTGCATTTACTCGGAACTCTGTCTGGGCTAATAACTGTCATTTATTCTGTATTAGTACATCCTGTAAGAGAAACAGTCACTGAGTCATATGTTTGTGCAAAAGACTAACTACACATTCGACATCAACAACAGTAACAAACAGTGTGCATGCTGTATTAGGAAGCAAGATGTTTTTAAACTTTCAATGAGCTTGTGAGTCATCCTGCCTCATATATTGACTTTGAGGCAATATTTGTATCATCTTTTGAGCCTTCGTAATGAGAAAAACATAGGTAATATATCCATATTTATCAGGGGACAGTCTGACTCAAGCCATCAATTATACATTTTTGCCTTATTTCTAGAAGCCACTTTTTGTGATGCTTAAACAATGTTTTTTTTTATTTTTTTTATAAGAATCTGAAATCCCATAATCAGCAGCTGATGGGCTAATCACTGTTAATATGAACACATGCCTGTCAATGCGTGACTGACGGGCACATTTCCACAAGAGACTGGAGATGTAAATGCATGTGTGTGTTGGAGCAGGCACTCATCTATTTGTGGAGACGGGATTGTCTGATCTGGCTGTGGGCTTGATTCTGATGTCTTCCTCACTGCTGGTGCTTTGCACCTGCCTCCTGCTGCTGGTTAAGCTTCTGAACTCCTTTCTCCAGGGACAAGTGGCCAAAGCTATCCAGAAAATCATCAACACAGGTGAGAACTTCCAGTTTATATGAGATTGTGAGGAGGTATGTGAAATGTTTATAAAGATTCCTTAGATGTTATTTTTCTTATTTGACCACAGATGTCGCTATAGTGCATCTCAACACATTGTTATGCTCTTATGAATCTTGATAGTCTGATCAGAACATCAACATTTATGAGATTTATTCTGAAACGTTTAGATTTTTTTATTTTTTTTTTATTTGTCATAATATAGTTATATTGATCTGTTGGATATTAAAAAATGTATATTTTTTAAAAATTTTATTAATTAGCGATTATTTTTATCTGAAAAATGTCTAATATTCCTCACACATTATCCTCATATATTAATATTATAATTAATGGACGTATTTCTTGTTTTTATGAATTTTTAAAAAAACTGATATGATGTATTTTTGCAAAACTCAGATAAGAGTTGGGATACAGTAAGGTCATTTTAATTTGCTAACTTATTTAGCAAATATTTCTGTTTATTTACCTTAATAATTGAATGCTGCATAATTATCTTGTACATACTAAACTCATCTCTAAATAGTATGTCTTAATCTAGGAGTAAATCCATACTGCCCTATTGAAACATTTTCCTTATGATTGGGTTAATGGCGGAACCACCCCTGAATCAGAACCTAAATTGACCAAGTACAACACATTCCTGGATCAACATCTTTGTTGACCCTGGAACAACATTCCAAACAACCAATCAGATTTGAGAGACAAGTTTACAGTTTATGTCAAGATTGGGCTTTCAACCAGGGCTAGGTGGTTCTTTATCAGTGATATTCACCTATCATTACCCTCTGATTTCAGGGATAACTCATAGGGTTTAGGTTTGAAGGAATGTTGAAGGAATTTTGTTCCAGGATCAACAAAATATGCTGACCCAGGAACCCATCTAACTCTTACAGTCTTTGAAAGAACTTACAGACTATAATAAGCACTTTCCAAGAGTGCTACCCTTTCCAAAGCATGCTAAGAATTTCATCCAGTCTTTCAGTTTGAGGAATCCCGAAAGGAGCCTCAATTATATTGGAATTTTTACAGCATTTTCAGGAGATGTAAACAAAACACTTTCCTGCAGACTTTCCTTTTCCGTTTGGATGGTTGACTGGCTACCTGGCCATTCTGGTTGGTGCTGGCATGACCTTTGTTGTTCAGAGCAGTTCGGTGTTCACTTCTGCCATCACTCCTTTGATAGGTGAGTCCTTCTTCCCTTAGATGACCAGGATGAACCTATGGGCAAGAATGTCAGCAAAGTGCTTTGAATTTTCAAATTATCTAGCTGGGCACCCAGATGACCTGAGAAATTCATTACACCCAAGATCACCTCTGAGTAATGCACTAATATTTGCATTTAGACACCACTGAGCCTTAGAGGAGTTAATCTTTAGCCCTCACAGGGTTGACTTCCACTCATTCGTATTCACTATGAGCTTTGTGCCCGGGGAATAAATGGTCTGTTCTGGCTGATGAATAATGTGAAGGTTTACTCAATGCAGTAACTCATGCACTCGATTTCCCAGCGAAATGACAGACTAAGTTGTTGTGCTTCAACAAATAAGAGCAAGGGAGAGAGAAATGAAATAGGGGAAGGGAGAAACAGTGCCAAGAGAAGAGAGATGTTCACTTGATGCTCTTAACCCTCTCTAATCCACCTGCCCTTCCGATAGCTAGACAAGTGATGGTCTAACAGTGCTTCTGGATTTATTGTAATTAGCTATACATAGTGATTAGACATTCTAGTGAGGCATGACAGATTATGGATCCACAGCTTCCTAATTACACTGCCTGGGAGACCACTAATCCCAAGGAGCTTTAGAGCTGCCACAGAAGACAAAATTTTTCAAACATTATTTCTTCTTTTCAAAGGCAAACACAGAGGCAGTCTTTTCAAACAATTGAAAGCTTCTAGGAGTCAATGACAAATAAGAGTGTCAATGATAGTGTCAAGGATCATGGTCATACATGGTCGTCCAATTTGCTCTTAATAAGGCTAGATTCACCTTATGGGAAGGTCTCATTAGTAACAGAAATCATCAGCTCTGGTAGACTATCATGTTAATTGTGCTTTCAGGTATTGGTGTGATAAGTATCGAGCGGGCCTACCCTCTGACCCTGGGATCCAATATCGGAACAACCACTACAGCCATCTTAGCTGCATTAGCTAGCCCAGGAGACAAGCTAGCTGCGGCCTTTCAGGTGATGCCATTTGAGACCTGAATTCTCAATTAATTAAACAGTGACTAAGTTAGAGGAATGGCGGATTGATCTTAGAATATTGATGCTTTTGATAATACATAACGTTGTATCCTGCCACTCACATGAGATTACAGTAATTAGCAAACAAAAGCAACCCAACTGTCCAATCAATTCCCGATGGAGAAAATCAAGTCCCGCCCTACATTTTTTTCCTCGTTGAAGAAGTTCGCTCAGATATGTCAAATTAGGAAAGAAAAGACAATCGAAGCCTCTGTTTCATGTCGACTTTAACAAATGATAAAGCAGAAGTTTGATAGTTTGCAGTTTAAGGGCCAGATTTACTAACAGCTTGCGCCAGCGCAAACCCTCTTGGCATTAAAAAAAAAAAAAACTACTGTCGGGATTTACTAAAGACACGCAGTGCAAAATTTTCGCTGAAAAGGTGTGGACTGAGTTGTTTTTGCGGCTGACATTATTGCATATGCATTTGTAGGAGTTTCCCTTTTATATACAAAATTATGGGAGGAGAGTATTTAAATGAATCACGCAACGCGATTTACTAATGTTTGTGCTAGTCAATTTACTAGTATTTGCGCCATTATTTAATGGCCCAAAAAAGCATGTCTTAACCCATTTTGCAACATGGCTGCAAATTTTGCTGCTAGGAGGAGACACCGCAGAGAACAGAGAGCACATGGAAGAAGGGAGAAAATATTTTCCACTCGTATTAATTTCTTTGCAATGCCAGAGGAAGACGTTATCTGAACATATCATATATATATATATATATATATGATTGTGTGTTTACGTGTTTGTCAAATTACAACAAGTTGCACCTGTGTCGACCCATACCTGATGAGCATCAGATCTGCTTATTTGCGACCCAACGCTAATTTGTACTGCTCTTGGTAGATTGCATTGGTCATTATGTAAATGATTTGACTACGTCTGTGTTCTTTATTTGCACGTCAGCAGCAGATCACGTGCAAAACTTTCCACTATCATCAGCGCATTTGTGGAATTAGAATATCATAGGTGATATTGGCCTTGATAGTACTAAGGGGCTGAAAATAAGTTGTGTTGCTCATTCCTAGAAGACTCAGAGCATGCAGAACCTGATCTCACCAAGTACAACATGTTCCTAGAGCAACATCAACATCTATTATTAACAACATTCCAATCACCCAATCAGATTTGATGGACAAATTTACAGTTTATGTCAAGTTTAAGGCCAGAATACACCAAGCCGACACAGATGAACTAGTGGCAATAAAAGCAGACTGCGGGGTTGGCTCACGTCGTCAGCGTCTGTGTCCAAAGTTGCCCTGACACATCAAACCAACGCTAAACAAACCAAAGTAGCACGTCAGTTCTGCGCCTGCGTGAGATGAAATTCCTTTCCTTACCAGCAGGTGGTAGTATCTGAATAGTCAATCAGAATGATCAGATGGCCTGACGGACCGTCAAGCTCCGACGGTGATTCAACATTTTGAATCGGACGAAAAAAAGCCGACGAGGACCAACTTCAGCCGACGGTGCAGAACACACTGAGAAAACATAGTCGCCAACGAAGAAAAAACTGCCCGACGGCCGACCGTCGGCTGCTTTTAAGGCAGGAACACACCAAGCCGACGGTCGGCCGTCGGGCAGTTTTTCTTCGTCGGCCGACTAAGTTTTCTCAGTGTGTTCCGCACGTCGGCTGAAGTTGGTCCTCGTCGGCCTTTTTTCGGCCGATTCTAAATGTTGAATCGGTGTTGGAGCTCGTCGGTCCGTCGGGCCATCTGATCATTCTGATTGGCTGCTCAGCAACTGCCGCCTGCTGTTTCGGAAAGGCATTTCATCTCACGCAGGCGCAAAACTGACGTGCTGCTTGGCCGTCGGCTGTTTAGCGTCGGTTTGGTGTGGCAGGGCAACTTTGGACACTGACGCTGCCGACGTGAGCCAACCCCACAGTTTGTTTTTGTCGCCACTAATTCGTCGGCGTCGGCTTGGTGTGTTCTGGCCTTTAGGCTTACAACCAGGGTTAGGTGCTTCTACATCAGTGTTATTCACCTATAATTTCCCTCTAATTTTAGGGATAACTTATGGATAGGGTTAGGTTTAGGGGTAGGGATATGGTTGTGTTTAAATTTTCGGACAGGAATGTTCAACAAAATATGTTGACCCAGGAACGCGTCTTAACTTGGCAAAATCAGGACAGACCTATTGGTGCGTTCAAGTCTTCCTGGGAAGTTCGTATTTACGAGGTGGGAAATCGTGTGTACGACGGTAGGTGCGTTCAAGTCACTTTCGTCGGAGTATGATGGCTGTGTGCCTTCTCTAAATTAATTACACAAAATAACAACACTTCTGCTTCTAGAAAATGTAGAGCAAATAATGTACATTAGTTGTATGTTGCTTTTTTATGTTTTTTAATTAATGTATGAAGCTGTTGTAAACTTTATTGTTGCATATTACATTTTTATATTGTGATTCTATTGTATTTTTTGCTGGGAATCAGCTTACTTTGTTGTAAATAGAAAAGCCTGACAATTCACTGCTAAATACCTGTAATATTGTGGTATTTCGCCATGTTTCTGACTGACACGCCCCCAACTCGTACAGATCGGAGCTTAAAGAAAATTACGAGCTTCCCACTGGTATTTACGAGATTGTGGTGGCATTCATGTCAGTTCTGCTCGTAAATACGATCTTTCCGACATGACTTGAACGCACCATATTATACAGACAGTCTGTTTGTAAAGCAAATAAAAGCATGTTTCATCCCTCATGACACTCTGCTCTTTGTCTCTCTTAGGTTGCTCTATGTCATTTCATCTTCAACATTCTGGGCATATTGCTTTGGTACCCAATTCCTCTTAGCCGTCTCCCCATCCGCATGGCACGATATTTGGGTGAGCGGACGGCAAAATATCGGTGGTTTGCTGTGCTGTACCTGATTCTGTGCTTCCTCCTTCTGCCATCAATTGTCTTTGCCCTCTCCATGGCTGGATGGCAGGTTCTGGTGGGTATCTGTGTGCCATGTGTTGCTGTCCTCCTCTGCATTGTTGTTGTGAATAGACTGCAGTCACAAAAGCCTCACCTCCTGCCTTCATGGCTGCAAACCTGGGACCACCTACCTCTCTGGATGCACTCACTCAAACCAATGGATACCATGATCACAAGAGTCACATTGTGCTGCAGGAAAGCCCGGAACAGGGATCAGAGACGCACGTCTCCCGAGGATCTGCCACAATTGAAAGAATATGAAGCTGAAAAAAATCATGCGCCTTTGGCACAAAATAGCCTAGCTTTGATTTATGATTATGAGACTGAGGCTGTTTTTGACACATTGAATGGCAAGAGCAGCAGGCTATAGACTATACATGGTCCATTAAATGCTTTTTGGTCCTTAAAATGATTTCTCTTTTCATATTGTGATTCAATCAGTTTCCTCTCTGCACTTTTTTTTTTAAGCTAAACTACCTGACACAGCCACAGAAATGTATTCATACAATGGGGTACAAATCAGGACCTTTTACAAAAATATATTTTCCTTTGTTCAGTGAGAGAAGATGCTTAACAGTCAAATAAAATGTTGATTGTCACCATGAGTGTATTATATAAGCTGTTCTATTAATTTTATATCAAGTTAATTATCAAGCTAAAATTTAAGCCTTAATACAGATTAAAACCACGGTGTCATAACGCTGTCTCGTAAAACACCCACAAACACGATGAAGAAGGTACTAGGCAATCTTTAATAAATCCACAAGCAAATAATCCAGACAGAGAGAAGAGCTACAACACATCTACACATGAACGAGGCCCGACAACTATTAACAGAAACAAGGGAACTTGAATACAGGTGCTAATGAGGTGATTAACGAAACACAGATGACAGAGATGACTTAAAGGGGTGGTTGCATGCGATTTCACTTTTTTAACTTTAGTTAGTGTGTAATGTTGCTGCTTGAGTATAAACATTATCTGCAAAGTTACAGCGCTGAAAGTTCAATGCACACGGAGATATTGTCTTTTAAAGTTATGGCAGTTTAAAGCCTACAAAAACAGGCGGTTTGGACTACAACGAGCTTCTTCCCGGGTTGGTGACATCATAAACCCTTGCTATTAACATAAACACGCCCCCGGGAACACGCAACAAAGTGGGCGAGGCCATGTGGCACAGTATAATGGAAGCGGAAGAGTTGTTTACACCGAACGCGAGCTGTGCGACGCGACGCGTCAAAAGATATAGAAACCATTATATTCTGTGATATTTTCTACACTGGATGCGGCGCTGAAGACAGATTCCTGAATCTACAAGAGTTTAATGCTGGATTTACACAAAGGCTTTTACTGAAAGATGAAGCAGTTCCCACTTTAAAAGCAGAAGCTGCTGTTTATCAGCCCCAAACTGTAAGTACATTTTATTGTCTTTTAAACGTAATGTTATAGTTCTGTTGCTATTTTTAATGCATCTAGGACGTATACAAAGAGCAACTTGTTTCTGCTAGCCAGTTAGCTAAGTTCTAGTGCAACAAACACCAACAAACGTCTATGTTTATAGACAAACAGTTGTTCATGCTATAAATTAAACGCTACCTTTACAAAAATGCGACTACTCAGTCATGTATTCGGCAACAGTAAAGCTTTAATCAGGATAAAACTGTATATTGAAAGCTAACAAACAGCAGTGACAGCATCTAAACACTTTGACACAAATACTAAATGAAATACCATTCATAAACATCCTTTAAAAGCTGCGATTGGAGGTTCTGCCTGACCCTCTTCATCTGGGTCTGATTTGGCTCAATTTGATACAGCAATGTAGGCGCTATTATTTACTTTCCACCTAAGCGCGTAACTACGAATGGTAAGGGGCGTGGCGTTTCCGGACGCTTCAGCGAATCATGACAGACTGGGCCAGTAACCAACCTGCTGACCAATCTGAGCAAATTGCGTATGTCGGAGGGAGTGGCTTCATAGAAGCAGGAAGTCAAACGAGCCGTTCATATGACAGTGGAAACTGAGGTGTAGAATTAATATAAATTATATGAAAAATACAGCATTTAAAAAAACCCGAAGCATTAAGACATGTTAAACTGTGCACCCAAAACACAATCAAGCCTAGAAAAAAAACACGTAACCACCCCTTTAAATCGAAAACCATGACAACAAACTAGCGGCGGGAAATATTGCAAGCTGGAAAACAAAGTCTAAACTGAATGAAAGTGTGACACATGGTTTCTGTGATTTAGTATAATTCATGCCTTTTAAAAGCTTGAATGTAACTCTTCACCCTGGCCTCATTTAATATACGCAAATCAATGAATATGTAAATTAGTCCAGCCTCCACTGACTCGCACGAGCTCAGGGATCCACTCGGTTAACTTCTGCTGCATTCACACGGGGCGCCCGCGTTAACGCTTCTTGTTTACTTTGAATGGGTGACGTCATGCGTTACCGAACTGAATTGTGGGTTCTGTCGCGTCACTTCACTCGCATTGTGAGCGGCAGGAGTTGAAGATTTCTCAACTTTTCAAGCGCCTACGCAGGCGTCAGCCAATCAGATCGCCTTATGCAAACACTCTAGAGCAGTCACTAGCCACTTGCGTTCATGCAACACCGGAAAGTAATGTGATTGGCATTTATCACTATAACGGTCACATCAACACAAGCTTCAGACACGCCCTTCATCAAGCGTTAAGGCAGACGCCCTATGTGAATGCAGCATTACTGAGCTAAATGCTGCACAATGGTATCACTCGTTACAACATCAGACAAATAATGGTAATTAATGTGATTAGCCTTTTGCTTGCCTATATCAAACAGCTAATAACGTGTTGCTAATGTTACGCAAACCATGTTCCCGTTCGCCATCTCAGAGTCAGACAGCTGCCTTCTAACAATCAGTATCCTTAGAAACGCTTTGAACAACTCAGAACGTCGTTGAAGAAAGGCATATAGTTCATCGTAACATCATAAAATACATCATACACCCGTCATATTGCTAATTGTATTGTAAATAAATTTTTAAATCTCCAAAATGTTCATATCAACAGAACAATATACTGGAATGACCTGGCTTCTCTCAAAACTCCCCTGCTAGTTCACTTTTAATGATATGCTAAAGCCCACCGGCACATTGACGTGATTGGTTACAAGGTAGTTTGTGACGTCACAGACACCAGTGATTTCAAACCGTGGGTTCTTTTTTTCCACTGCAGTTTTAAGGAGAAAATACTCTGCAATGGTACTGACATGAATTTGGACATGGTTTGTCTTAAAGCATATTAAAAACACTACATAGACATATAAACAAAAATAAAACTTTAAGATTTTAGAAAATTTAAAAATTTAAGAAATAAAAACAAAATAAGGCCTATGTGTATGGAACACCACATATTTTACTGATATAATTTTAGTTCCACTGCAAATATGAATATGGTTGAATTAATGGCCCGTCATAAACAGAAGACTCATTTTTAGTCAAGCTCTTTTAATTTGACTTTTTTGAGTAGCCCCTGTGGCTTTACTGAGGAGTCAGTTTTAAAATGCACAGATTCAGTCCTCAGAAGCAATGACATGCATAGTCAAGCATATAAATGTCTAATTACAACAGGCTTTTCAAAACGGTCATTTTCACATGGAATTAAACTGACTGACATTTCCTTGAGATTAACTTGATGCATAAAAGTTATTTTCCTATTAAATATTATTTAAATAAGTTTATTCATTATAATTTAAAAAACAAAAACATAATATTAATACTGATGCAAATAAGAATAGGTTGACCTGTCTAATATTTTGATGGACCTAGATAGCTGCATAAATTTCAGACAGCAGCACATTCACTGAGAAATAGGCCTACTGTGCATGATGTGGTGTGGTCTCATGTGATGTTGCATATCCGACACGTTCCATGATTCCAGGGACAGCAAGTATGGACTTTGAGGACCGCCCACACAAACAAGGTTGTGAGATGAAAAGTCAAAATTCCTTTTTTTTTTTTTTTTTTTTTTTTTTTTTGTTATTCAGTGGCGAATCACGAGATGCCAGAACTGTGAGATGTACTCAGAATTCCAAGAAAAAAAGTCAAAATTTCAACATGTTAACTCAGAATTCATAAGAAACAAAGTCAGAATTGTGAGAAAATTATGAGTTTATAACTTGCAATTCTGAGTAAAACCTGCTCTGGAGTCACGTGTCCGAGCACAGGGTTCAAAACTGTCTCCTTAAAGGTGCCCTAGAGTTAAAAATTGAATTTATCTTGGCATAGTTGAATAACAAGAGTTCAGTACATGGAAATGACATACAGTGAGTCTCAAACACCATTGTTTTCTCCTTCTTATATAAATCTAATTTGTTTAAAAGACCTCCAAAGAACAGGCGTATCTCAACATAACACCGACTGTTATGTAACAGTCGGGATCATTAATATGTACGCCCCCAATATTTGCATATGTCAGCTCATGTTCAAAGCATTAAACAAGGGCAGGACGTCTGGATGTGCACAGCTGAATCATCAGACTAAGTAAGCAAGCAAGCACAATAGCGAAAAATGGCAGATGGAGCGATAATAACTGACATGATCCATGATAACATGATATTTTTTGTGATATTTGTAAATGTTTCGTTAGCATGTTGCTAATGTAATATTAAATGTGGTTAAAGTTACCATTGTTTCTTATTGTATTCACAGAGACAAGAGCCGTCGTTATTTTCATTTTTAAACACTTGCAGTCTGTATAATTCATAAACACAACTTCATTCTTTATAAATCTCTCCAACAGTGTAGCATTAGCCATTAGCCACAGAGCATATAGCCTCAAACTCATTCAGAATCAAATGTAAACATCCAAATAAATGCAATACTCACATAATCCGACGCATGCATGCAGTATGCATGATGAACACATTGTTAAAATCCATTTTGAGGGTTATATTAGCAGTGTAAACTTTGTTTATGCACTGTTTAAGGCAAGCGCGAGCTCCGTGGGTGGGGAGCGTGAGCATTTAAAGGGGCCGCAACATGACCGTCCTAGGTCGAGTTACACTACTCGAGTAACTGTATTTAAATTGGGAAAACGTGGAGGTGTTTGGTAGCTTCCCTGCTTGGCCCCTATTGAATGAACTGGGCTAAGCTAAGTGCTAACAAAGTTTCGCCGCAAGACAGAGAGATTTAGTGCACGCACTGAGACGAGAGAGGTATGTATCAACTCGTCTTAGTTAAGGGAATAACATAGTTTAATATGAAAAAACGGTGGAGTATCCCTTTAAAAAAAACTCACTCTGGGGGGTCAGCTAGAATACTTTAATCTCACGCCTGAAAGGGTTAATAGAGTGGTGCAGGTATGATGTCACTTTGTAGGCCAAAACACGGAAACGTTAGCAATTTAGCACTTCTGGTTTTTTAAATGGGATTTTGGTTAAATGGCTGAAATAAGGTCTGTGGTGAACACAAGCTCAAGACACTTTCACGTTTTATTCTACACATATATCAGTATTACCACACTCTTTTAAGCTGTTACATGTCTTGAAAAGAGCAGTTGCTAACAAGTGGCTAAATGGGACTACATTTACAGACTTTGTGGGAAAATGTTTTAAAATAAAAACTGAAAGAGTTGTCGGAAGCCTAATGATGGTGACTTTGAAGTCATGGGACCGTGATGTAGTTTATTTATAGCCTACCTTTAGCATTTTACTTAACTGCATTTAGGCTACTAAACTTTTGTAGATCACAGAGCTTGTTTTTTGCAATAATCCAAAAGGAAAAAAACTTTTTGGCGGAATACCATAGCAAGTGCTCGGGAGCACTTTGACTTGGCGCAGTAATATCTTCACTCGTGAAAAGTCCCCCGCTCCCTCTCCTGTAAAAGTCACGTTGGTTCTATTGACGGAAATGAGAGGGAGGAGGAGAGGGAGCGGAGGCCGGTGAGAGGACTTTTCACGAGTGAAGATATTACTGCGCCAAGTCAAAGTGCTCCCGAGCACTTGCTATGGTATTCCGCATTACAATATAGTTATCCATTTTACACGCTTAGAAAAGCGCAACGTTTTGTTTTGTGTCACCGTCCTAGGTCGAGTTACACTACTCGAGTAACTGTATTTAAATAGGGAAAACGTGGAGGTGTTTGGTAGCTTCTCTGCTTGGCCCCTATTGAATGAACTGGGCTAAGCTAAGTGCTAACAAAGTTTTGCCGCAAGACAGAGCGATTTAGTGCACGCAATGAGACGAGAGAGGTATGTATCAACTCGTCTTAGTTAAGGGAATAACATAGTTTAATATGAAAAAACGGTGGAGTATCCCTTTAAAGTTCAAAGCAAAGGGAGATATTTTCTTTTAAAGTATTCTCTGTATAAGGACTACAACAAATGGCTGGTAGGGACTACAATGAGCTTCTTCCCGGGTTAGTGACATCACTAACCCTAAAATTTACATAAATCCTGCCCCCAAAAACACGCAACAAAGGGGTGAGGCTATGTTATTGCAATACAGTATGTAACACAAATGCAATAGCATGTCATAAAAGCAAGATGCCAACATAAGTTATAACTGTAATTAAACTAAACCACACCTGTCATGCTGAATATATTCTCTGGCACTGTAGGCATTTTACAAAAGATCACACAGGAGCGATTTATATTGTCATGACAGAATATGCTAATGAATGACTTTAAGATATCCCACATCAACTACATAAATTAAGCAACTAACCGTTCAGAAACTTCTTCATGTCACTTCTTCTCGAGTCTCTCCATCATTGTCTGACTCAGGTTTGAAAGTAAAAGGCTGAAGAGTTTTCAGTGACATTTTCAGTGAGTCTGCGTGAGGTAATCGGCGCCGCTAACACAAGCTCTTGAAACTCCGCCCTCTTCATGGGAGCAGCAGCTCATTTGCATTTAAAGGGACACACACAAAAATGGAATGTTTTTGCTCACCCTCAAAAAGTTTCACATGCTATAAAAAATTATCTATGGGGTATTTTGAGCTAAAACTTCACATACACACTCTGGGGGCATCAGAGATTTCTTTTACATCTGGTAAAAGTGGCATTATATGACCCCTTTAAAATGAAATCTTTTATATAGCGACAGACTCTTGTTTAAGGAAGTCTTGTGGTGATATTTGTAGCCTTTTTTGGTGTTTTAGGAACAAATAAAATCAAGAAGACCTTTTACCTCAGGGATTGCTTTAGCCATGTTGTACCCTGTGTCTCTGCTGTAGAGGCTTATTTCAGTTTAGGATCAAAGTGTCAAAAATGATTGGGTTTTGATGAAAGCGTTGTTTTCAGGTGACAGTCAGGAAATTGTTTTGACACTATACTATGGTGAGACATGATTAAAAAAAATGTTCTAGACACTAGACAAAAATATTAAATTATGTAAGAGGTTATGTTTCTTTTAGACAAACCATCTGTGATTGCATTAAAAATGTAAAAAAAAAAAAAAATCATGATTTTTGTATGAACAGCAGTAAAAAAATCATCTCTTGTCTCAAAGTGTCCATGTCAAATGTTGCTCATGTGTTATTTTATTCAAAGTACAATAATTCAGCAATTGCTGAATATATCAGATCTATACAATTTTCCCTATTAAGAAAAATGAAAGGCATTTTTGCAAAAACACAACTTGAAGTTACTAAAGAGGTCACCTCAATGAACTGAACCATGCAAATAAAGTCTTAAAGAGATAGTTCACACAAAATTTTGTCATTGTTTGCTCACACTCATGTCGTTCCAAATCTGTATGACTTTATGTGAAACGCAAAAGAAGATATTTTGAAGAATGACAAAAAAAAAAAAATATAACTCTCAAAATATATTATTTTATGTTCCACAGAAGAAAGAAGAAGTAAGTCAAGGTTTCGATTTACATGAGGGCAATGGAAACATCAATGAATTATCAAAATAGCTTTTTTTAATAGTTGAGTTTGAGTCCCTCAGTGGTCCTCAGTGTGAAAAGACGGATCTCAAACCAGTCACTGCTGGAAAGGGTTCAAATATGCAAAAGATGCTGGAAAACTGAAGAATCTGCAGGACCTGGAGGATTTTTCTGAAGAACAGAGCTCAGTTTAATTGTTCAGAACAAACAAGAGACTCATGAACAACCATCACAAAACAAACAAACAGTCGTAGATTATCCAGGTAACTACACACAGTATTAAGAATCAGTGGTTCACATACTTATGAATGGGGTTATTTTAATAAATTCAGCTAATTCAGCTCTTTTTTTTTTTTTTTTTTTTGTCTTGTGGATTATATGCAAACATCTTTTATGTAACATATCGGTAACACTTTACAATACGGTTCATTTGTTAAACATTAGTTAATGGATTAACTAACATGAACTAACAATGAGCAATACATTTGTTACTGTATTTACTAATCTTCGTTAATGTTAGTTAATGAGAATACAGTTGTTCATTCTTTGTTCATGTTAGTTCACAGTGCATTAACTAATGTTAACAAGCTTTTAATAATGTATTAGTAAATGTTGAAATTAACATTAACAAAGATTAATAAATGCTGTATAAGTGCAGTTCATTATTAGTTCATGTTAACTAATGTAGTTAACTAATGTTAACTAATGAACCGTATTGTAAAGTGTTACCAAAATATCTTACTCAGGAGAGTACTAAATAAAAAAAATAACATGCATTTTGTATTATCTCCTTTATTTTGTTTAAATTATTCACATTTTCCCAGATTCTGCAAGTGGTTCACTTATTCTTGCAACTGTATCAATGAGCTGATTTAGTTTGAAGGCTTTTGGTTTAGGCCCACCACTCTGGACTGCAGTCACAAAGTTTGAGGCAAAACTATTCACAGAGATGCACTTCAAAAGAATATATGAGTTTAATCTTGATTAAATTCTGCAGTACACTTTTATTTTCATGTTTATGCCAATGTAGCAATATTAAAAACATAGAATGAAGGTTCATAAACTGCCAGAGTTGCAAAGTCACTAAATTCACAGTATCCTGTCTTAACAATCTCTCTTAGCTTTCAAGCGTTTTGATAATAATGAACAAAATACTCAAAAATTAGTAAGCAACCTTTTATGTTCAAACCTGATTAAAGTACATTAGATCCTTCCCTTGTGTTAGAAGATACATTCCTGCATCTTGATAATAAGCTGCTGTCCTTATGACAGTGAATTTACTGATGGAGTCACCTACACAGTTAAATGAGCTGCACTCCTAGTCACCTCCCCCTCACTTTTATGTAAAGTGCAGCGTGTGTTCCAACCACCTACACTGAGCATGTTACCAGCAGGCCCATAGGAAAAGAAACAAACTGTTCCACATCACACAACATTATGGCTTTGATGCATTGAGCTTGGGCAGAAACAGTTCATTTGATGTTATGAATCTTATATTGAAGAAAATCTCAATATTTTGATTTAAAAAAAATCTTAAGTCATAGAGTTTCTGCTGTGTTAGGGGATGCGTATCTTCATTTTGAACAGGCGGACCTAGAAACCATTTCAGCCTACACAGTGAAATCTGCTGCCTATGATACTAAACAAACTAACTAACAAACTAACCACATTTATAATTCACCCACACCTGGAGTCATTTATACACCCTGAGAAATAGAAATGGATATGGAAAATGTTACATTTCTTTGCTTGAATTCATTTGAATTTCATGAGAAGGGCTGGTTACTGATTGTTTAGAATATGGAAGTGTTTTGCCACACTGGAAAGATCATGAATTGCACATTAAGCCTCTTTTTTGCGGGTTTTATAAACACCCTGAATGCCATTTGCCAGACATGTGGTAACATTAATTAGACCGTAATTTGTTTTGAAAATCCCCTTGAGGTTCTGATTGTTAAGAAGGGAATATTCATAAGTTTGAGAATGTTGATGTTTAAAACGTATTTATTTTTGCTTTACGTGATGTCTCTAATTAGCCCTTTCTGTTTGAGACACTAGCAAAATCTGTATCTAAAGGGATAATTTACCTTAAAGATGCCTTAGAACTTTTTTTTTAAAAGATATAAAATAAGTCTAAGGTGTCTCCTGAATGTGCCTGTGAAGTTTCAGCTCAAAATACCCCATAGATTTTTTTTTTAATTCATTTTTTTAACTGCCTATTTTGGGGCATAATTAGAAATGAGCCGATTCAGGGTGTGTGGCCCTTTAAATCTGGTGCTCCACGCCCCAAGAGCTCGCGCTTGCCTTTAACAACATAAAAAAAGTTCAAACAGCTAATATAACCCTCAAAATGGATCTTTACAAAGTGTTCATCATGCAGCATGTCTAATTGCATAAGTACAGTGTTTATTTTGATGTTTACATTTGATTCTGAATGAGTTTGAGGCTATGCTCCGTGGCTAACGGCTAATGCTATGCTGTTGGAGAGATTTATAAAGAATGAAGTTGTGTTTATGAATTATACAGACTGCAAGTGTTTAAAAATGAAAATAGCGACGGCTCTTGTCTCTGTGAATACAGTAAGAAACGATGGTAACTTTAACCACATTTAACAGTACATTAGCAACATGCTAACAAAACATTTAGAAAGACAATTTACAAATATCACAAAAAATATCATGTTATCATGAATCATGTCAGTTATTATTGCTCCATCTGCCATTTTTCGCTATTGTCCTTGCTTGCTTACCTAGTCTGTTGATTCAGCTGTGCACAGATCCAGACGTTCTGCCCTTGTCTAATGCCTTTCATCCAGACGTTAATACTGGCTGCCCTTGTGTAATGCCTCGATCATGAGCTAGCATATGCAAATATTGGGGGCGTATACCCCAACTGTTACATAACAGTCGGTGTTATGTTGAGATTTGTCTGTTCTTCGGAGGTCTTTTAAAGAAATGAGATTTATATAAGAAGGAGGAAACAATGCAGTTTGAGACTCACTGTATGTCTTTTCCATGTACTGAACTCTTGTTATTTAACTATGCCGAGGTAAATTCAATTTTTGAATTGAGGGCACCTTTAAATTGACATTTCTAAAACTATTTACTCAGCTTTATTACGTTCCAAAACTGTATGATGCTCTTTCCTATGTGGAACACAAAAGGAGACAACTGTCTACAGCAGACACGACAGTTCAGGGCAGTTTGAGGCTATCTACACTATACGTGACAAAGTGGCCATTGCATATCCATTTATACTTTGTGTCAGAAGTAGTTTAAGCACTTTAAGTATGTCAGAAATAGACTGGGGCATCAATATACTGTCCGGAATTTGTCTTGTCGAGGCGCGTCACATTCAGTGTAGACAGCATCACTGATTATAATGGGTTTTATCTGCTTTTTTTCACATCGCATCACACTGCTCACATCTAGTGTAGGGTGTAAGGCTTTAAAGCTTCTAAAAGCACCCTAAAAGTGCCATACATTTCAAATTATCCATATATATTCAAGTTGCTTGAAGTCATTTGAAAGCTTTATCATGCATTTGATAGCAAGCATCTCTTTGACCTGGCATCCACATAACACATTATCAATTTATGTTTTCAAATCCGATTGCTAGGCTGCATAAATTAGGTCAGCCGGAAATCAGGAACACTTCCTATGACACCAGATGTACTCATTACATCAGAAGAAGAATGGCATCTATACTAAAATTTGTCTCTCTGTTTATCACAAGGTTTACCGTAGTCAGTCGGATCCGGGCCATATCCAGGTGAGATTGAGGACCTGCACCTAGACATGACGAACGCAGACCTGAAGTGTCAGCAGAGATTGTGTCAACAAGATCATCCCCTGTGAAGGCCTCACCGACACTGCTGTGCAGCCAAAATTATTTACCATTTATCACTGTAAAGCTGCTCTGACACAATCTGCATTGTAAAAAGCGCTATATAAATAAAGGTGACTTGACTGGACTCTACTTATGTGAGGAATAGATCAAAATTTCAGCTGTTATTTACTGAAAATCTTCCCCAGTCTCCTGTAGGCTATTAAACGCTATGATCAGATCAGTCAACAAGTTTAACTAAAAAAAAAAGAAAAAAAAAAAAAAGAAGAGATCATTTATAAAAGAAGCATTGTGAATTACTGGTTTTGTGGACTGGATCAAACAATCTAACTCAGAAATGAATTTGTGTTGCTTCACAAGGATATGAATGTGGATTACTGTATGTTCCTCATATGATGTAAAAAAAAAAAAAAAAGGAATGTAGTTGTATAGAATACTTTTTAATACTTTCCACCCTTTTTGAAAATGTCCACACTCATTCATTGCCATTTCATGGAAAAGAGCAATACTGAAAATTTATTTTGTGCTCTACAGAAGGCTTAAAACTCACAAGTAAATGATGCCATAAACAATTCCTCTAAGAAATGAAGAAATTTTGTAATGCTAAAACATAATCAAATGACATTTTGACTGACTATGAATGAAATTACACCTCCGCTCATAGATTACTTTGAGCCTGACTTAAATCTGGCATGTTTTTCAAAGCATATATTTTCAAGAATTCTTTCCCTTTGGGTGAAATAAGAAATACAACACGTTCTACCCTTTAAGCTATTAAGCAATAGGTTTAGGACACATGATGTACTGCTGTACAAACATGTTCATATCTGCTTGAAGGATAAATAAAGCCAAAAGAAAAAAAAAAAACTTCTCATTGTCCTGCACATCTTGCTGTGTTGTAATCAGCGTGCACCTGTTCCTTCCATTTAGTCTAGATTGTGATTTCAGAGGTGTTATGAAAAACCCACAATATAGCAGCTGAGCATTTTTCACAGTAAAATGTGCCCATTGTTTACGACCCTGAAACAAAAATGCAGACTATGTTTATGTTTGCAGTACTAGCAGCCTGATCATGCTTTCTTTTGTTAACACTATGTAAAAGTCTATACACTCAAATTGTCAAATCTTCCTAGTATGAATGGATAAAGTATATAGGCAGATCTGGAGTTTACTATAGGGAATAAATTTAATTATCTTCATATCAGCTCTGTGCTATCCAGGCAGAAGGAGTCCTTAAGCTAACAGCAGGCAGACTATGTTTCTTTGAGATTTCATCTGAGAAATAATAACAGCTAACAATCTGTATATTTGTGGAGACAACTGATACCAATAGTTTGGCATTAGCGCATATTGCTGAGCTGATTAAGAAGTATAAAAATACACACAAATATTGGGTAAAATAGTAAGAATGTGTTTTTTTAAGTGGCTTTTGGATACTTCTCTTATCTTGGATGGATATTTTCTCTGAGCCTTTTGCAATGCATTTTGGAATTGATCTTAAGGATGGATGTATGTGATGCTATGTTGATCTAGATTTTGTTAAAAGTGAAGTATCTTAGAGAGCAGCATAACTGTAACATAAATGTCCCAGGCCTCACTTTTACGTCACACTTTTATCCTTCCGGAGCACCTCATTAGCACTCGCGCCACCGTGGTCGCTCCGCTCCCACAGCTCTCAGCCCCACCCCGCTTGTCACCGTCAGGCTTTAAAGGATTAGTTCACTTTTAAATGAAAATTAGCCCAAGGTTTACTCACCCTCAAGCCATCCTAGGTGTATATGACTTTGATGAACACAATCAGAGTAATATAAATAAATATCCTGAAGCATCCGAGCTTTATAATGGCAGTGAGCGAGGATCAACAAATATGAGCTGAAGAAAGTGCCTCTATCCACATCCATCCATCATAAACATATTCCACGTGGCTCCGAGGGGTTAATAAAGGCATTCTGAAGCGAAGTGATGCATTATATCCATATCCAAATATCCATATTTAACAAGTTATGAAGTAAAATATCTAGTGTCACGATCACCATCTGTTCCTGTCATGTTCCTGTCACATCCCGGACTACATTTCCCATGATCCTCCATTGCTCATCACCTGCACTCACTTCACAATCATTCCACACTAATCACCACACCCAGCTGCAGCTCATTATCAGGACTATAAAGGACTTTCACTCACACCACCTCACCGCGAAGTCTTGATTTCCCAGTGTGTCATTTCTGAGCGTTTCTGTGTTTCCTGTCTGCCCGTGTTTGATCTTGCCTGTTCCTGTTTATTTACCCGTTGCTGCCTGTCCTGACTCTTGCCTTGTATACCGACCTGTGAATGATATCCGCCTGCCTCGATCTACTGCCTGTACTCTGACTACGACTCTGCCTGTTCCTTGCTGTTCCTGTTTGCCCCTGATCGACCCAGCCTGTACGACTATGCTCACTTTGAATAAAAGCTTGCAGATGGATCTCTGCCTCAGTCCCACTTCATTACATCTAGCTTCTGCTCGACCGCATTCCGTATTCAACTTACAGAGAAAATGTAAAACTCGCTACGTCCTACGCCTTCCCTATTCAACTAATGGAAAAAAAAAACTTAACTGACGTAAGTTTTGCCATAATTTTAATACCTTGATATTTTACTTTTTTTTTTTTTTTTTAACAAACGCATCGCTTCACTTCAGAAGGCCTTTATTAAACAGTTTTTTCAATAATAAAAGAATATGTAAAAGTATGGTATTAGGGGTAAAAAGCACACCTGCTATTGCGGCGAAAGACACAATAATTAACATGATAATAAATAAATGGCTGACTTTTCCATTTGTTGACATGACATGGTCAGATTCAGGTGGTAAATACATATCAAATTGGGTGTCCATCTTAGAGATAATCACCATATTTATAATGAAACCATCATTTTTAAAAATATGATATTAATCATATCATATAATAAAATACCATATTTATTATTTGTTATTACTGTAAAGCTTTGTTAAATAATTATGGGATCTCATGCAATGCTTTCAGAATCTTTACTTTTTTAAACAATTTTGTTAGTACAATAGTACAAACTTTGCTTAAAAAAGTGATTTTGAAGTATTAACTTAGACATTAATAAAAAGAAAACTTATTTTAGCTAAAGTATTTGTGCCTTTTTGCCACATGCTGGTGAGCCTTTACCCTTGTGTGGGGTAAAAGGTCCAAAATAAGATTTTTAAACAAACAAACAAAATGTGTGTGCAGTTTCTCTATGGGCAACTATAGGTTACGGTTTATGAGAAACCTAAACTTCCCTATGCACTTCCCACACATTTCTCACAGGAAGGGCACTTGAGGTCGGCTTCTCCATGGGGAATTTTTCTTGAGTGTGACTGAATCAAAAGGCTTTAGATATGTTTTGTTCATTTACTATCCATTCATTGCACCTGATGAGCAGGCATTGAGCCTCAGTTAGTTCAGTCTAAAGAACGTGTTATCACTTCTCATCACGCTACTGTGATCTTTTGTACTATTGAATATGACAGTTAAATTACAGTGCTGCAAATACTGGTGGCTAAATGACTGGTTTTACTTTTTGAGAGCACACCAGCTGACAAGTGAGAAAGCAGAAGGTAGAGCGACGGTTATGACTTAAACTTTGTGAAAGACCTTCTGACTGACGCAAAACTTTTTTTGATACTCCTGTTTGATCAAATGAAATGTAAGTGATACATATTTAATAACAAACAAGCTTGAAAGCACTTCCTGGAGCTCTACAATTTGCATTCCAGTTATTAACCATTCATGTTAATAAAGAGATCATGATGTTCGTAAACAGCAGATCACATGCCTTTACCAAGGTTTCTCAGCTTAATTTCAAGTTTATGAGCAACTTGTGAAGTGTAAAGTGTCTCTAAAGGTGTAAATGAGCATCAGCTCTTTGTGAAGTTGATTTCACACCACACACATTAGTAGCATGTCTGTGGAATTGCTCCATTTTGGAGCAGGCTCACATTGGGCTTTCATACTGGAAATAAAAAGACAGCCTTTAAAGGATAATATGCTGTTTTTAAGCTACACATGACCTTTAAATTTTCCATGCTTAAGTGCTCTGTAATTTTTTTTCTTTGACAAGTTAATTATATAATGTTGTTAATCGGAGTACTTCATCTAACCTACTTTTACAGAAAATTGAGAAAACGTTGCCATATTATGATGCTGTATGACAGTGTAAAAATTACTGTGATGTCATATGGCATATTGCACTAATGCATTTTCTACATTTTATATTTACATTTATGCTTTTGTCAGCTTAGATTCCATTCAATACATTTTATTAATTTCACACTGGAATTTTTTATAGATGGTGTCATGAATTATATTATTACATTTATATAATTGTTTGGAAGTGATTAACACTATATAATTGCATTTATAAAATGGATAATTCCAACCCTTTATTCTGATATTGAGCCACGTTCAAAGTCATTGTAAAATTCCCAAAAACATACAGCTGACCGCATTACATAAGTATCACTGCATCACTGAACATGTTGTTGCTTCTGTCTTAGCAACGTAAACATATGTTTGTTCTCTACTGATTTTGTTCATTAAATCTTACTGCATTATGTAGAAGAGTATTGTGAGAGAGATGTCGAGTGACCGAGTGTATTACCTTCATTCAGATTGAGCGTTTTCCTTCAGGTCAGTCCTGTCATAATAAAAATCAGTTTGAATGTCCGCTGCGATCCTTTCCCGTGCCCTGATGACACTGACAAAGCTAGTCAAAGCATTTGTCATTTGCGTCTTGTTCCATGTTCACAACAAGTTTCAATATAAAAGTCTTTGTGACTGAGTGACTCACTCATAAAGACAATCTTTGCCGCCATCTAATAACAATGTAACTTATTTTACTGTTCATTATCAGGGACTATTTCTTCCAGCGGAAGGAAGGCTTTTAGTTATTTTGCATTGATATTTAGCTTTAATATTTAGCTTTATTTAATATTGTGTTGTAACCATTTTATAAAAGTAATAAGCCCCGTGAAGCCGTGGTTTACAGTGAATTTATAACAGCTAAGGGGGTTTTAGGCACTCCGCTCCATGTCGTGCCTAACAACGGCCCTTAGCTATGTTATAAATTCACTGTAAACCACGGCTTCTTGGGGCTTATTGCTTTATTACGTATTATTAACACTATTATGATTTGTATCTGTTCTTTTTAGACAAAATGAACACAGGAATGGAAAAGGGGAATCATTTGACTGCAATTAACAAAAATAACATTATTGTGGAAATCATAATGATTCACTTAATTTTAATTTGACCTCCAAGTATAAAAAGCATGCATTCAAATAAATTAATTTAAGTTAATTCCTTTTTTTAAGAAAGACCATTTCTGAACCATTTTCTATTGTGCTTCAAAGTTGCCATATAGGAATGTTCCCTTTCGATACTTCACTCGTACTGCGTATGGGGAAAGGTCTCCCTTTTTCCCCGCTGCTGAAGCCTTTTTCAATAACGCAGTGTAACTGCACCGTCATTGGTTCACTCATAGACAAGTTGTTGAACCAATGGCGGCGCGGCATAGCTGCGCGGCCTATGGCGACAAAGCGCGCGAATATTCCCGCCGAAATGGGCGGGGTATAGGGCTATATAAGCAGGCGTTTCGCCATAGGATTTCAGTGTTTTCTCCTTCAGCGACGACATCTACTTCTCTTCGCTGATCTCCGCCTGAAGCCGAAGAAGCTCGCCGCCTTCTGCTCTCGCCGCCGTCTGAAGAGGCTCCCGCAGCGGACTCGCCTGGACTCGCCGGTGGAAGAAAGCGCCGGCGCCCTCGCGGACTGCAGCTTCTAGCGCCGTCGCCGAGCCGCCGCCTCCCGCTTCCCGCTTCCGGCCGCTTCCTGTGCGTCCCCTGCCGCCATCCGGCGCGCCGCCCTGAGAGCTTCTTCCGCGGCTTAAACGCCGCTCTAAAGAGCGATTTCCAGCGGTTTTCACCGCTTTAAGAGCTTCCGCGGCCCTCGCCGCTCTAAAAGAGCCACCCAATTGCCGTTTTCACGGCAGCGGCGTCTCACGATGCCCCGCCACTCATGTGGTACTTGCAGGGCCCCCTGCCCACGACGACGATGGACACAGCGAGTGTGTCGCTTGCCTGGGCAAGCCCCACGCAGACGGCGCGCTCGCTGGAGACTCATGCCCGCACTGCGAGTGTAGGCGGAGTCTCGCCCTGCGCTCGCGGGTCGCCTTCTCCACTGAGGGCGATCTCGCCGCCGCGCCCTCCCGTCTCCTTCCTCCCGCGGTCCGGCGAGGAAAAGACAGCGGGGTAGAGCGACTCAGCGCCAGGAGTTGAGCGAGCTCACGCCGGCCCAGCCCCCGCGTGCCTCGCCCTCTCCTCCCAGGGAACTCTCTCCAGTTCTGTTCTCTCGCCCTGAGCAGCGTCCCTCCGCAGAAGCGAGTGACCTCGTCTCATTCGGGGGAACAGACGACAAACAAGACGACTCCATGTCTCTTGCGGCTTCCGAAGCGGAAGGATGGGCTGGCGAGCCGGAAGACCCCGCTCCACCGCCTCCCTTGGAACCCATCGAGCATGGCCAGGGCATGGATGCCGAGCTCTTCCGCATCCTGTCTAGAGCCGTTGAAGAGCTGGACCTCGAGTGGGCCCCTCCAGAGGAGCCGTCCCCGCAGCCGCCTGGACGAATGGTTTCTGCCAGGCCGCCGCCAAGCACCTCGCCAGCGTTCAGCGCCCTTCTTTCCTGAGGTCCACGAAGAGCTGACGAAGTCGTGGCGCGCTCCTTACTCTGCCCGCCTCCACACTACGCACCGCTCCGCCCTCACCGCCGTCGACGGCGCCGAGGAGAAGGGATACGAGCGCTTGCCACCCCTAGATGAAGCGGTGGCTGCTCACCTCTGTCCTCCCGCGGCTGTGGGTTGGAAGACGAAGAGGGCCCTTCCTTCCAAGCCCTGTCGGACCACCTCTACTCTGGCTGGACGGGCTTACACCTCGGCGGGCCAAGCTGCCTCTGCGCTCCACACCATGGCCATATTTCAAGCATTCCAGGCCAAACTCCTCCGCTCTCTGGATGAGTCTGGAATCGACGCGCCAGCCTTCAAAGATCTCCGCAGCGCCACGGATCTTGCCCTGCGAGCTACGAAGGCTACGGCCCAGGCCATCGGTCGTTCCATGGCCAGCCTGGTCGTGTTGGAGCGCCACCTGTGGCTCAACCTAACGGAGATCAAAGACCTAGACAAGACGGCCTTCTTAGACGCCCCGGTCTCGCCTTCTGGTCTCTTCGGGCCTGCAGTGGATGGCTTCACTGAGCGCTTTACTGCCGCGCAGAAATCGTCTCAGGCTATGAGGCATTTCTTGCCTAAGCGCTCCAGCTCCGCTTCTGCGTCTAGCCGCCCCAGGACTGCGCCGGCTCAGCAGAACAAACCAGCCCCACCTGCAACACAGGCAGCGCCGCCCAGGAGCATCGCCAGCGCTCGCGCCTGCGAAGCGCCCTCCCTTCCCGAGGCGCCAGGGACCCCGGCCCAGGATTGTGCTGGACCCGGTGCCTCCGAAGTCGTCCTGATTCGTCGGACAGGAAGAGGATGGGGGACCGTCCCGTTACGACCGGACCACCCCAAAAGCTCCCACGGGTAATTTCCCCTCCGCCTCGTTTATTTCCGGGCGTGGGAAACATACTTCAAGTGACAGCTGGGCCCACACCTGTTGCGCCCACTCCAAACGCCGTTTTCACGGCGGAAAAATTTTTACCTCATCACAAAAAGAGCAAATTTCCTCTTCCACCCCTCGCGGTGTACGACCCTCTCAACGGCGGTCTGTCACCCAACATTATTCAACCCCTAGCCACTCGGGCCGAGGCCTGGCAGGCCATCCCCGATGTGTCAGAATGGGTCATGGGGATCGTAAACCAGGGCTACTCGCTCCAGTTTGCACGACGGCCCCCCGCTTCGCCGGGGTGCTTCAAACATCGGTCAATCCGGACGACGCTCATGTCCTCCGGGCCGAAGTCATGTCGTTGCTGGAAAAAGGAGCTGTGGAAATGGTTCCTCCGTCAGAGAGCGAGACAGGCTTTTACAGCCGCTACTTTCTGGTCCCCAAAAAGGATGGCGGTCTCAGACCCATCCTAGACCTCAGGCTTTTGAATCACTCCCTCACGAGACGGAAGTTCAAAATGCTGACGCTGAAGCAGATCCTCGCGCACATTTGCCCCGAGGACTGGTTCTGCTCGCTGGACCTGAAGGATGCGTATTTTCACATCCAGATAGCCCCCCGTCACAGACGATTCTTGAGATTCGCATACGAAGGGGTGGCATACCAATATACGGTCCTGCCCTTCGGGCTGTCTCTGGCTCCCCGCACTTTCACCAAGTGCATGGACGCGGCGCTTTCCCCTCTGAGACAGATGGGAATCCGGGTTCTGAATTATCTCGACGACTGGCTCATCTTAGCCCGTTCGCGAGACGAGCTGGAACGCCACAGATCCGTGCTCCTCAGCCATCTACAATGCCTGGGTCTCAGGGTCAACTTAGCCAAGAGCTCGCTATGCCCCACTCAACGAATCTCGTTTCTGGGAGCAGTTTTCGACTCGGTCCGTATGACGGCAGTAGTCTCGCCAGAGCGCGCCCTGGCAATTCAGCAGCTCACGGCATCTGTCACGAACAAAGCCTATCTCCCTCTGAAGTTTTTCCAGAGGCTGCTAGGGCTGATGGCTTCCGCCTCCCCGGTGCTGCAGCTAGGCCTTCTTCGGATGCGGCCTCTTCAGTACTGGTTGAAGTTCCGGGTTCCTCCCAGCGCATGGCGGCACGGCCGCCTATGTCTCAAGGTCAATCGGGCCTGTCTTCTAGCCCTGAAACCTTGGATGGATCCAGTATGGTTCCAACGCGGAGTCCCTTACAGGCGGTCTCACGGAGGACGGTGCTCTCAACAGACGCCTCCAACTTGGGCTGGGGCGCTGTGTGCGAGGGCAGACCGGCCTTCGGCTCGTGGAGCCACGAGGAAAGCCATTTACACATCAACTGTCTAGAGATGCTAGCAGTGATGAAAGCCCTTCAGTTCTTTCAGGCTTACTTGACGGGACGTCATGTTCTAGTTCGGTCAGACAGTATGACGGTGGTGTCATACCTGAACCACCAAGGCGGTCTTTCGTCCAGCCGCTTATGCGCTCTGGCGAAACGTCTGCTGGAATGGGCTCTTCCGAGGCTTCAGTCGCTCAGAGCGACTCATGTTCCTGGCAGGAACAATCTGGGTGCGGACATGTTGTCACGGAGCAACATCCCCTCCGACGAGTGGATGCTCTACCCCCAAGTGGTCCTCACGATCTGGGAGTTCTTCGGGAAGGCAGAGGTAGACCTCTTCGCCTCAGAAGACAACTCTCATTGCCCAACATTTTTCTCGAAGGAAGTAGATGCTCTGGCCCACACATGGCCCAGCACGCTCCTTTATGCTTTCCCTCCGATCGCACTGATCCCCCAGGTCATCAGGCGTATCAGAGAAGACCAGCACAGAGTCCTTCTGGTGGCCCCGCTCTGGAGGAACCAGGTTTGGTCCTCAGAGCTATTCAGGCTCTCTCTAAGAGCCCCGTGGCCGATTCCCCTGAGACGGGACCTCCTCTCTCAGGCAAACAGAACACCTGGCACCCACAGCCGCAGCTCTGGGCTCTGCACCTCTGGTCCCTCGATGGGAGCCGACTAGCCTCCCCGAGGACGTCCTAAATACCATTTCTCAGGCTAGAGCCCCATCTACGAGGCGCCTCTACGACCAGAAGTGGTCAGTCTTTGTTGATTGGTGTTCAACACGCAACATAGACCCTGTGGAGAGTGACGTATCTTCCATACTGTCTTTCCTCCAAGAACGCTTGGAAATGGGGCGCTCCCCTTCCACGCTTAAGGTTTACGTAGCAGCCATTGCAGCGTTCCACGCTCCTATTGCTGGCCAATCGGTGGGACGAAACGGGCTCGTGATCCGTTTTTTGAGAGGTGCTAGGCGTTTGAATCCTCCTCGCCCTCTCACTATTCCCTCCTGGGACCTCTCGTTGGTCCTCAGGGCCTTGAAAGGAGCCCCATTTGAACCAATGGGTTCAGCCGACCTCAGGCCCCTAACGCTAAAACCGCTCTGCTACTAGCACTAGCATCGGTAAAGCGTGTTGGCGATTTGCAGGCCCTCTCCGTGAACCGTGCGTGCCTCGGGTTCGGGCCTGGTGACTCTAAGGTCGTTCTGAAACCTAGGCATGGCTACGTCCCCTAAAGTGCTCTCAACTCCGTTTAGAGCTCAGGTCATCTCGCTCTCTGCTCTTCCTCCCTCGGCGGACGAACCAGAGCTGCAGCTACTCTGCCCAGTCAGGGCATTGAGGACCTCCACATAGACCGATCACAGTCTTTCAGACAGTCAGATCAGCTCTTTGTTTGTTTTGGCGGCCGCACCAAAGGGTCTCCGGTCTCGAAACAACGCATTTCCCGTTGGATAGTGGATGCTATTAACCTGTGCTACTCCTCACTGGGCACTAATTGCCCCATAGGAGTCAGGGCCCACTCCACTAGAGGAATGGCTTCCTCGTGGGCTTGGTCCAACGGAGTTTCCATCCAAGACATCTGTGAGGCGGCCGGCTGGTCTTCGCCGTCCACCTTTGTCAGGTTCTATCACCTCGATGTCCCGACCTTACAAGCTCGGGTCCTGTCGGTGTGATTAGCGGCTTCCAACAGGTCCCGCTTCACGCCACCATAGGAAGTATCTTCCTTCAGTGTAACCATGGGTTCGGTTAGGCTTTGCCTCCGCTTGTCCTTTTTGCCCCCCTCTGGGTGGCCAAATGCAAGCTATATCGTTCCCTGTGCCGTGGCACGGCGTGGTTGAATTCGTTCCCCATACGCAGTACGAGTGAAGTATCGAAAGGGAACGTACTCGGTTACTAACGTAACCTCGGTTCCCTGAGATACGGAACGAGTACTGCGTCACTTGCCGTGCCACGAGGCTGCGGCTCAGGGTCGTCGCTTCAGTCGATTGACACTGAAATCCTATGGCGAAACGCCTGCTTATATAGTTCATACCCCGCCCATTTCGGCGGGAATATTCGCGCGCTTTGTCGCCATAGGCCGCGCAGCTATGCCGCGCCGCCATTGGTTCAACAACTTGTCTATGAGTGAACCAATGACGGTGCAGTTACACTGCGTTATTGAAAAAGGCTTCAGCAGCGGGGAAAAAGGGAGACCTTTCCCCATACGCAGTACTCGTTCCGTATCTCAGGGAACCGAGGTTACGTTAGTAACCGAGTACGTTTTCCTTATTATTTATCTATTAATTTCTCTCAAAAATGTTCTCCTTCAGTTGCACTGTTAGAACGTAATACGCACCAAGCATGGATAAAATGGGACAGAAAATTATGATTGATTGCATTGTTTTATGGACTTTTTTTCAGACTTTTAAGACTACACTGACATTTTACATGCTTGTGAAAATGTAAGCAGTGTTTCCCTGTGTAAAAGTCATTCCCACTGTGCTTTAGGGTCTTGTGGGTGGTTGCTAGGGCATTGCTATGCGGTTGCTAAGGCGCCCTGGTTGATTTTCCCTATGGTTGCTGTAGGGCGATGCTTACTAGACCAAGTCAGAAGAGCAGATCCCCAAATCTTCAATGATTTTTCTGCCTGTTTTATTGTCCATCGACAAAAATCACAAGTTCAGTCATTTGGAAAAGCAATTCACTTCTCCTCAACAAGCTACTTGATTTCAGATGCCATACTAAAGCACCAATTGTTATGAGTCTAACACTTACAGGGAGCAAGAGATTTCAGGTTTTTATGATGAAAAGGCTCAAATGTCTGACATTTTCATAATTATTAGATACATGCACTTCTGGAATAATATTAAAGATTAAAGAAAGCGTGTGCTCTTCCTTTTCATGTTAAGACATTCATTCCTCGAGTGAATCCAGGCGCTCCTCTCTCCTCAAGCAAACACACCTGGTCCTTCACTGCGAGCACTTACAGGAGCATATGTCCCCTTAGATACTATAATGAAAAGCATGCCTGCATGACCTGCATGCAAAATTAAGGATGCTCCATTTTTTTTATCAGCTTTTAAGTTTTCCATATACAGGACCTAATTTTTCCATCAGAGAGACCAAAAGTTTCTGATGAACTGTAAATTCTTGATTACTCTTGACAGGCAGAATAACACTTGTGAGACTCTTATGAGCTTAACACTGGGCTGTGTAATTACTCTTCGTGTAACACTGATAATTAGAAAGGCGGACAGAAAAATGCGAGACAGCGTGTAAATAAAGCACTTAGGTTTTGTGAGGATGGTCTTGAGTGTCCACTACTGCCGCTAAGCTGTAATTTTTATGGATTTCTTTGCTGAAATCATAGTCTGTTGAGCCAGCCTCTCTCAGAAATCCCCCTCGAGTGGGAGAACCTATATTTCGCTGTCATCCTCCTTACTAAAGGATGAGTTTTTGATTTTCTCCTGTTGGAATAACTGTTAGATTGTGCTTTACTTTATTTTAATATCTCAAACCTACGCTAAACTAAGAACAAGATGTAGTTTTCTTGAGAATTTGCCAACAAAAAATATTTGGTTCTTCAGCGGTTCTTTGGGGTGGTTGAGGTGCTATATAGCACCACTGCCATACAAAGAACCCATTAAGCCCCTGTATAGTTCTTTAAATGTTGTCTAACTATCTCTTAGTCTCTTATTTTAGTTGGGGAAAGGATTAAAAAACTAAAATTTAAGGACGAGAATGGAGTGGTGGGATGCAACAAGACCGTTCAGATACTGAGAGCTCTCAGTTGCAGTTTAAATTATGTGCAAGGAGGAGCACAATTGGAGGATGAGAGAAAGAAATCATGTCACAAACTTCAATAAATGCATTATTTAAGTAGTAAAATAATTAGGCTATGTGATTCAAGCATTCTAAGTTTACAATCAGCTCTTATGGTTCTACATAGTACCATTTGACATTATGCCCTAGTTTGTTACCATAGTTACTGATTAGTTTCACCTGTGTTTCATTTAACTCTCTTTGTTTGCTCAGTGTGTTTAAGCAATCGTTAGATTTAATCACCCATTGGCAGCACAATTTATTGTAATGCTTTTTTTCTCAGTTGGTAGTGGCAGACTTGTTCAGATGACATTTTCCAGTGAAAATTCTTATTTTGGTCATACTTCCAAGATGTAGAATCTGTGATTCCGAAGTACAGTATCCACACTGATAGCAAACATTAGATTAATCCGTGTTGAGGAGCCGTGCGATGCACAACCCATGTAAAGATGATAATTCCGCAAATAACTGCAATTGCAGGTTTCAAACAGAGATGGCAAAAAAGAGGCAAAGCTTACGGACTGCAGCTTTAAGTTTAACAAAAGTTGCGTCCGAATTTGCGTACTTATGTACTATTCTATGACGTTTTTAAGTACAAATAGTGTGAGTAGTTAGCCTGACGTGGTCATACTCAATTCTAGTTCGAATATGAGTCTGATACTGCTCCATTGGGCTTTGATTATGGGGACGTATTTCAACCGATCCAGGAAAGACCTCAATTGGATAGACCTACAACCAATCAGAGCTACAGAGTAAGTGACGTATGTTGAGCGACGCATAGTTGTCAACAGAACTCTTCTTAGCGACCATCGGGGCCAGCTGATAAATCAAACTTTTGCCGAATCCCGTAGGAAGGACGGCAGACATCTTTCCCATCGACAAATGCCTTGATCGCGGTCCTCTGTTCCTCTTTTAAAATTAATGCGCTGTCGATATCTTCTATAACAGACGCGATGGCGGAATCTACACATCTCAGATCTTCAACAACAGCCATCATTGCTGTAAACTAATTGACCTTTCGCAAAGACACGCCCCCTTTTGTTACTGTTGCTTTGTCCGACAAGCCGTGGCGCTGTCACGCCACACAGAGTGGAAAATACATCGCGGAGCAAAGAGGAAACTGACAACACATCGACAGACGAGACAGAGCAGATTACTTATGATATTAAACAGAGTCCCAGCTTTCAAACTGTGTAGTTATTAAAGAAATTCAAACAATAAAAACCGTTTTGTGGCTCTTTAATGTGTTGTGACCATGATCGTGACAGAGAGCTCAGCTCAAGAGGCTCGTGAACCGATCATCTCTTCCTACGAGTCCATTTATAGCATCAAATGAACATGAATGAACATGAGAATGAATGTTGTTTCAAACGCGGAAAGATGTCAATATGCACAATTTTTCAAGTTTAACTCCACCGATGTTAATCTTCTAACTCCTGACTGCTTTGTCGGACAAAATAGCGGATGCGGCGTTCTGATTGGTTAGATCGCTTGTCAATCAAACTCCCCAAGCGCTCTTTGATGACGTGGCTGATTACGTTTCTGGTGATAATCTGTCAATCATCGCCCTGACAATGTGATTGGTCCGAACAGTTTCGGGCATAATTACTGCTCTACGGATCGAGTCCAGACCGAACTCCCCGACGTCAAAATGTTGTGGGCGGGGCTAAGTTCGTCTGGCATCCAGGCTAGCGAGTAGTGCGTTCACACAGAAAATACCAAAAAGAAAAAGTGCACTTTAAATACTCGGATGATGCACTAAATTAACGGGAAAAATGAAGTGTGGAATGCTGGACACTTGGCTGTCGCAGCTTTAATTACATAGCAGAGGGGGAGGGGGTATCGGACTCCATTGTTAAATGACAAAATATCCTTATACAATTCACGCACTACATGGATGAGTACATAGTGCATAAGTGCATAGTGTATAAGTGAATAGTGTATAGTGTGTCATTTGGGACGCAGCTATTGACTTTTAGTCGTATTTATGTGTGGGAAATTCTAGATGTTACATGAATTGTGGTCCTGAGGTAGTATGTTTTTTATAAGTTGCACTTGAAGGCAGTATTATACTGAGAGGGAGAAAATTTTAACTTTATTTTATTTAAATTCTACATTCCATATGTGTCATAAAGAGATCATTCTTAAAACTGTATCTCATATATACCATAATCTATTACAAAATGCTGTTTTATTTACATACATTTAGCAGACACTTACAAAAGAGGAATCAGAGCTGTGTGACTAAAATTTCCCCTGTGGACAGTTCTTCAAATTTTCCAGCTTCTCCCTTTGGCTCTTTTCATTTCTCTGGTGTTTTTAAGAGGTTGGGGCCAACAAATCTTCAAACATCATATGTTGAGTTCCTCAGTCCTTTCAGGCACACAATTTAACATTGCCGGAGCGTGGTGTGCAGGAACATACGTCAACACATTTCTTTGACGCCGACCCCCATGGACCCCAATCCACTTCTGCTCCCAGCGGCTAATAGAAACCCATAGGAGATGTAATTCCTCTCGTCTGTTGCCAGGGGTTGTACACTGTCAGGCTATATTAAGGATATAACTCTCCACACAGGGTAATAGGAGTTAAAATACCCATGAACCTCTTAGTAAAAGCCTCAAAAGACACATTAAGGTCATAGTTTGACATATGCCAGTGCAGGCAGTTGACAGACGCCTCATATGTAAACACATCATGCATGCTTTTATGCCCTTGCGTATTGCTAGATTTGATTTAAGAACATGAGCTACATAGCATATTTTTTATTTCTTTATCTATATATTAAATTATTTTCCAGACAGCAGGTTACTTGCGTCATCTTGAGCTTTGTAGAACAGGAACAGAACAGTACTTACTGATTTGTCTCCAGCATTGTCGAATGTCTCCACAGTCAATATTCAAACCCTGAACCCTTCAGATTGTTTAAAAAGATTGAATAGATCTATTGACCTGACTGGTCTCGATCATGTGACCACTATTTGAGTTCGATGGAGATACAAACCACATATGTCTTGGTGATTTAAAGTAAATCCAGATGAAACAGTGCTGATATTCTTAACAAAACTGACATGGAAAAATAGGAGAAACATTGTTCCACATGGATTCAGCTAGAAGGCTCTTTAATCCACAAATCTCCAACATTTATCATTACATTAGTAACACTAACCGGTTTCATTTTATTTTACAGTACGTGTACTTACGCAAGAAAGTAATGGTAATATAAACTAACATCAAAAGCACAAGAATATTTTCAAATGCACATCAAACTGTTGATCGAGTATATACTTATTATATAATGTCACTGTCCGACAGAAACCTTGTATGTCCAAAACTGTTACTTTTCAGGAACACTGACAGACATAAAGGGTGACCAAGAGCATTGATTTATGACTAAAAATGATAAATGATGAAATATTATATATAGGTTATTGTATGAAACATAATAAGACTTACACACATCAAATATACAAAAGCAGCTGTGTTGAGTTGTGAAATGTGAGGCAGGTTAATAGTTTTCTGCAGTAAATATGTTCTATATGGGAGATTTCTATATGGGTCATTTTTGACCCATGTTTGTAAAATTGATGTAAAAACTGTTTTTGTTTATAAATTAAGAAAGGAAAAATAAGCATAACGGGCTCCGTCCACATGGAGACACGTTTAGGTGTACACGCAAAAGTTTTGTATTGGATAGGCGTTTTGTCCAGACGAATCCGACGTTTTCAGAAGGTGAATCCGATATTTTTTGAAACCGGGTCCCAGAGTGGATAAATCTGAAAATGCCGCCCTTGCGTTTTCGTGTGTACAGCAAATCCGTATATTTTGTGTTTGTGATATTTAGGAAAGTGCTGCGGCATGTTTTTTGTGCCATCTAGTGGTTTACAGGAAAATGAACTCAAAGGCACCTTTTGCCCTGTGGCGCCTTTAGCCCCGTTGTACCCTATTAATTGCTACAAAGTCTACTTGGCGCCAAATAGAGAAAATTGTTCAAACAGAACCACATGAAAATAACCGTAGTCGCATTAAGATGCACTAAATGTCATCGCAGAGACATCTTACAAACTGAATCGCATCCCTCTCAAAGAGGATCAGATCATTATCTAGCAACTGACAGTAAGATGGATCCTGCTCAGAGCCAAAGCAGGAACAAGCCCATCCATTTAAATGTGTATTTTGATCGCTCTGCTCTCTAGAATGCCAAAAACCCAGCCTCTTATGATCTGCGGAGATAAGTACTTTACCAGAAGCTCAACTCCTGCTTCACACGGTCACTTGCATACATATTGCCCACTCATTTTTTATAAGAGTTGGGGGTATGAAATAGACTTATAAATCAACAGAGCGATCCAGCGCAAAGAAAAAGAGTCCTCCTTTCAGACAAGATGGATTAGGCAGTGTTTCTGATGGATACCATTCTGCTGGTGACCATGGAAACTGCCACGTTCCGTGTCCCAGCCTGCTTTCAGATCAGAGAGCAGCTGCCTTTACATCCATCAGGATTTTACTTAATGAATGGAAGCCTTTTTGAGAATGAAAAACTTACTGAGAGGAAAAGGGTCGACTTGGTGTCTGACTTCTATGGAAGTCAGACTAACATTTGAGAACTGTTGCACCGCTGCCACCAAGTTATAATAATTGTGGCAACAGCACCTGATTTGTTAGCGCAGAGGGGGGAAAAAATTATAAATGAATGAATAATATTACATGTTTTCTCTATAAAATGCACATTTGGCCGTACCTTAAGTTGACAATAGCAGTAGATTGAGTTAGGATGCAGAAGTAAATGTATTTAATGTAGTTAGGACTCTACTTAATGAAAATTAACCACTGATCTTCCATAGAGTATCATACATATTATGTAGATTATGATAACCACAGGTAGGACCACACATGGCACTTCAATATGATGGTAAAAAGTAACTATTTAGTTTTCTATGATATTTGTTATGAAATAACGGTAGCCTAAACACATTTACTATAAATATAAATGCACTAAAACTGCTATAGCTTAAAAAAAATTTCCTAATTTGTTATAATACCATTTTTTCTGTTGTCAAATCAACTTAGATGATTCATGTAGTTCAGATAACATAATATTTTGAGTTTCTGTTGATAAAACCAATCACATTCATTTTATTAACTCAAATTTTTAATTTCAATTAACTCAAAATTTTAAGGCAACCAGGTAACTTACTTTTTTAAGTTAAACCAACAATTCTTTTTTTACAGTAGTAAACCTGTTAAAAACATTTTTGTTATTTGAAATAAATGAAGATGAATAAGATAAATAAAACGTAAAATAGAAATGACTTGGCTACTAACTGAAACAAGTTAATGTTGAAGCACTAAAAATTACTAACTGGAAACAAATAAAAAGTAAAACTGAAATAAATTAAACCTGATAGTAAAATTAAATCAATAATAAAACAATTATGAAGACACAAAACAAAATGGCTAAAACTAGCCTTAAAATTAAAACTGAAAAATAAATACAGTATAAAAGCTAATTCTATCTATGAATAAAAACTATTATAGAATATAATTTGTATAATAGTAAATTATATAAAAGTGTGTATAAATCATACTAAAATAACACTGATTTAAATTTGTCAAATGTATAACAAGTTGTTAAATATACACTCTTGAAAGCATATCCATCCAAAAATGAAAATCATATCATCCTTTACTTACTTTTATGTCTTTCCAAACATGTATGACTTTTTTGTGGAAGATAAAAGATATTTTGAAAAATGTCTGTGCTGTTTTGCTGATTTTTATCATATGGACAAAAACCAGTTGATAAATTATTCAAAATATCTCCTTTGTTTTCCACAAAAGAAAGAAATTCATACAGGTTTGTAATGACATGAGAGTGAGTAAATGATGACAGAATTGTCATTTTTGGGTTATATTTTATAAAACAACACTTCTAAAACTAGAGAAATGTGAGATTTTAGAGTAAACAGCAAAAGTGACAATTAAAAAGTAGATTTTTACAGCATAAAAATTGTGAAAATAAGTTAATAGTATAAGTTATTCAGATATGCAAGGGTGAATTTGGTCAATATTGCAAGATTTTTATTGGCATACTCTTTCATAAAGATCCAATATACACTATAGATAATCAATGATATTGTATTTGTTACCGCAGTTGCACTTTGGAAGATAAAATCAATCATTTGTGACTTGAGGGTTTGTGTGATGCTTCAAGAAATGTAAATCTACCAACAGTAGCCACAGAGCATTCAATCTTATTAAAGCAGAGGCGGGCATGATGAACTAGGGTCTGTTAACTTGAATCATAATTTGTGTCAAATCTTGAGTTAGTGACGGAGCGTTTGTATCTTCACTAATGTTTAAATCCCCCACACAGGATTTTTTGGTCATTTTTAACTCAATTTGAATTAAGCTCTAATGTAAAATGGCTCTTTTTCAAGGTATAGTGTATCTGGCTGCACAGAGTCAGGCTGTGTAGAATAGTGATTCACAATGTCAGATACCATGAGGAACTGTAAACCTGGTTATACGGCCCACTTAATATTTTAACATTTCTTGTGCACTCCTGTGCACAATGAGGCGATGAATGAGTTGCCAGATGTAAAGAAAGGATGCTATACAGTCAGAATACAGATAAGAGGTAATTCTCACCTTAATTCAACAACCTTGACACATAACACATTGTGGAGAAGTAATTATAGAGCCATGCTTTGCACAACGATGGCATGAATTATCTATAACTGCAGCATGCGATAGGCGTCAAGGGAATTAGCCATGTGGCATGTTCCTTAGCTTATCCTGACAAGATGACAAATCTGTGAATAAAGTGATTTGCTTGATGTGATTTTTGCTTGAAGAATGTTTCAGTATATGTGATGGATTGTTTAATGGCAGGTGGCTCAATGACAATGATATTTTAAGAGAATTTTTGACCTTGGGACACAGTCATGAGACTCTGCATATATTTTCCTGTTTTATGATTATTTGCTTATTTCTGCATATCGGTTACACCAAATGACTTTGATTGACAGACGGATTTAAAATATTGAAAATCTATGAATAAATTAATAGATACAGATAATTAAAATAAGCATCATATCTTTGACCCAGGTATGTTTTCTTAAAGGGTTAGTTCACCCAAAAATGAAAATAATGTCATTAATTACTCACCTTCATGTCATTCTAAACCCCTAAGACCTTCGTTCATCTTCGGAACACAAATTAAGATATTTTTCATTAAATCCGATGGCTCAGCAAGGCCTCCATAGGGAGCAATGACACTTCCTCTCTCAAGATCCATAAAGGTACTAAAAACATATTTAAATCAGTTCATGTGAGTTCAGTGGTTCTACCTTAATATTATAAAGCGACAAGAATATTTTTTGTGCGGCAAAAAAAAAAAAAAAATGATGGCCGATTTCAAAACACTGCTTCGGAGCGTTGTGAATCTTTTGAATCAGTGATTCAGATCATATATCAAACCGCCAAACTGCTGAAATCACGTGACTTTGGCACTCCGATCCACTGATTTGATTCATAAAGCTCCGAAGCTTCAAAAAATATTCTCTTCGCTTTATAATATTAAGATAGAACTACTGAACTCACATGAACTGATTTAAATATGTTTTTAGTATGTTTGTGTTAATATGTTTATGTTTAGTAACTTTATGGATCTTGAGAGAGGAAGTACCATTGCTGTCTATGCAGGCCTCGCTGAGCCATCGGATTTAATCAAAAATATCTTAATTTGTGTTCTGAAGATGAACGAATGTCTTAAGGGTGTAGAACGACATGAGGGTGAGTAATTAATAACATTATTTTCATTTTTGGGTGAACTAACCCTTTAAGACTCCAGATGAAGACGGTGCGACCAGTGTCTTAATAAAGACTTATTTATTCTCACGTGATTCATAAAGTAGCATGGGAAGGAGGGCACCATAACACAGACTGATGAATCTGTTTTTGTTTGTTTTTCTTGTCCTAGATGGATACTCGTACCATCACAAAATGAGAGACACTGTTAATATTACATTTCGTCTGCATTCATTCCTGGTTGTATCCCTCCAGGCTGATGTCCTGTGATCTGTAGTCTGTTATATGGAGATTTAATGACAGCTTACATCAGTTGATAAAAATAAATCTGTGTTAAAAGACTGCTGAAATCTAATTTGGTTCAGAGACAATCATCTATATCTGCCAGTAGGAAATTGAAAACAAACCAAGATGGTGAAGCATTCTCATAGCAGTCTGCTTTCTCTCAGAGAATTGAAAATCATTCAGACCTAGTCTGCCAAATGCTCAGCAATCATCTGCTCTCAAACAAAGACATTTACTTAAATAGTCAAACTGTATGAAAGAGAGATTGTGTCAGAGAGCTTTCAATATCATAATTCACAGTATTATCAGAAATGGATTTTCAAACATTCACTGACAGTTAATAACTCTGCCTGTGTTGGTGTATGCCCTGCAAAAAGATAACAGAGCTTGTATTGAATGATATTATTCTAAAGACATTTAAAAGTACACTATGTAATATGTAACCTTTTTTTTTTTTTTTCCAAAATGAACAAAATTTAGTCAATACATTATAAATCCTTCTTCCAAAATGTGTTTTTGTCTTACCCAAATTCACTGTGGTATAAGTGTTTATATTTTAGACCTGACGGGATGGTTTTCACAGGAAATTGTGTGCAATGTACATGTACAATTGTGCACAAGTCGAACATGCCTAAAAGTTGCTCTGGCTACTTTGATATGTGTATGGTGTGGGAGTGGCATAGGTTAGTTGTCATAACCACTTTAACCAGTGAGAAAGGTTGACATAGCACAGCTTAATCTTGAACCTCCAGGAAAAAAACCCCATCCACCTTCCAGACACCACCAGACTGAGTTGGAGGGAAGCTGTCGTGAAATGTTCGGACAGCGTATGGCCCCAATCCAGAACCCGTTCAGACACAGAGCCCAGCCCGTCACCACCCTGATCAACAATGTCTGAGCCCCCCGCAGACTGGAAGCTTCCGCCTGCCGCGATGAGTGAGCCTATGCCTGGGGATGGGAAGTCAGAGCACAACATCACCCCGGAGCCAAAGCACCACAGAGAGTCTGACCAGGGGTGTGAGCCAGCAACACTGTCCATCGGCGTGGGAGTCCTTGTGAAGTTCAGGTGGATGGAAGCGAGCCCCGCCTACCCTCCCGTCACTGAGAGCAAGCACCGGCTGGACTTGTTGGACCGTTTATTTGAGTGTGGTGAGTCTAATTGCCTGGAACTCTTCTTCATCAGTCCAGATATCCCCACCCAGTCTCCCTCTCCCCTCAGTCCTGCCGTGTCACCACATCCTCCTCTCAGTGGTGAGGTTACACCGTGGACTTGCTGGGAGCCTACTCCTCCTGGGCATGATGAGCCAATGGTTCCGAAAAGCAATGCTTACTCGAGTCACTTCCAAATCAAGCAACTCTTATAATAAATGCGGCAAATTCACATGTTCAAGTTCATGAACTTGTATGTGAGGTGAAATCCGTGTGGGGAACGAATCCCTCTTGCTAAATTTCTGATTGCACAATTCCTATTCGCACAATTCGCTGTTTAATTAGCTCCTGAACAACGTGATAAAGCTGCTGACAATACTGAATGGAACTTATATGTAGGGGTGCTGTGATGGGTATCATATTCTTATAGGTAGACGTGGGTCAGATACATATCTGTATCTATCTAATTTACTGTATGTATATAATATTACAAATATATGTATTTTGCTGATATTTTTAAAAAAAGTTTTAAAAATATATAAAGTGCTTGCAAGGTCAAAGTTCACAGTAGGAAGAGAATGTCAAATGTGCACATGATGATTTTCCCAACATTTTGAAAAGATTTTTATAGGAGAACAAATAATTTAATATAATTTATTGATTTTGGTCTGTTCAGTTGTGTGTTGAGACATTGGGGCCATTTTATTGATTGATTGATTTAGAATTTGTCACTGGTTTTACAGCCCTTTTCTTCAGTTCGTCCTTTATGCAGGTGGTCCTCCAAAAAAAAAAGCACCTTATTACGATCTATATTTACGTTTTAAAGTCATGCGCCCTCTAGCTGGCATAAAAATAATGACAGTGTCGTGTTACGTCTGTCGTCATGAAATGACGTATGACTGTCGCTACCAATCAAAATGCTTGTTCATTTAAATGCGATGTGTGGACTGTTTACACCATTTGTCTTATTTTCATTTAGCAAAACTCATTTTTTATTAACGACTACACCCACCCCACCCCTAAACCTACCTTTAGTGATTTATAGTGCATATGAGCACATGTGTTCCCTGTGATCGAACCCTCAATTGCCTGATCACATGATTGCATATTGTTATATATTGCAATGCTCTACCAATTGAGCTGCGTGAAACCCGAAATATAATGCAGATAAAAGGGAACAATGCATTAAAATTAAAGTGTCCTATTGTCGATAGGGGTGCAACTTTAGTAAACTCTCCTATGGGTCGTATTTCATGGACACGACAAACAACCTATGTAGGTGTATTGGTTTGAGAACACGTTATCTTTATGATTAGCAAAATTTACTGAACTTTATTTTGTATGTCAGAAAATCAACATTTTTTTTCTTTTTCTAAAATGACCAATTGCCTTATCTGTGACCATTATCATCTCCTCTAGTAAGTCCGTGAGAGAGTTTCTCATTGTAATTCATTCACCTCCTCTCACGATCAGGCTTTCAGAGTGTCTCATGTGTCTCTTCATAAAATCCTGTTCAAGCAAAACATTAAATTCTTTCTTGCTTCCCACCTCCTGTCCGTACATACATTATATACAAGATTGTGTCCATTCTCTCTATACTAATGATACCTATTTGTACTCGTAGGTCAGTAACCACAGGGTTTAATCCTCAAATTCCCCATCATCACTCTTTTCCCCAAACATGCACACACAAACGCATCTCATTATACATTTATCTATGTCCCTGAGGGTGTATTCTTATGTATCTTTGTGTTTTTGTGGAAGCAAGTGATTTGTCTGCTTTCATGGGCACTTAAATGATTAAATTATTCCAGAATTAATTTACTGGCAAAACACAGCCCAGCGTTTGCACTTTTGCCCTTTTGCTAATGAGAATGTTTGTTCAACCCTTTAATGAATATTTGGAGTAACAAGTATGAATGTAATATACTGATGATGGCTCTGTAGAATGAACAGAGAATCAATTGAAAATTGTTTGCTGTCAAATGATATCTGGTCAAATTAAATGCAGTTAGTTTCATATATATCAGTATTTGCTAATAAACTTCCAGAAGTAGATAATTCAAAGACAGTACAATATTGTGACAGCTAAAACCTTTAAATGGCAATTATAAAATGTTTTTGGGAGTCAATAAATTGGATTTTTTTTGTTGTGATTATAATATATCTGTCACGGTGCACACAAGAACAAGATGTTAAGATCCAGTTGCAGCATTTATTGGGCAATCCGCAGTCGTACATCCAAAACAGGCAGGGGTCAAAAATCCAGATAATCAGTCCACAAAACAAAAAGCCAGCGATACAAAATGTGCAAGACAATACAACAAACCACAACCAAGGACAGAAACAACTGAGTATAAAAAGACAGACACTAATGATGAAACACAAAACAGCTGAGTGCAATGACAATGAGATGAGTCCAGGGAAGTGTCTTATGGGTAATGTAGTAGACAGGTGACAAAAGTCCTTGTTGGAGTGCCCTCTGGTGGCTAAACTTGGCACTCCAACTCATGATCGTGACAGTACCCCCCCCTCAAAGGAGCGGCTACCAGACGCTCCACCAGACAAAACAAAAAAACACCAAAACTCAGGAGGGAGGTGGACAGGAGGAGGGATGGTGGGCCAGATCCAGGGTGCCCAACAGATAGCCAGGGCGGTGCTGGAGGAACTGACCAGGCTGGTTCCAGTGGTTCTGGAGTCCTGGCTGAGTGCCAGGGTGGCGCTGGAGGAACTGACCATGCTGGTTCCAGCGGGTCTGGAATCCTGGCTGATTGCCAGGGTGGTGCCGGAGGAACTGACCAGGCTGGTTCCAACGGTTCAGACGGCCTGGGCAGTGGCGGCAGGGCACAAAGCCTGGACGGCGGCAGGGCAATAGGCTTGGACAGCGGCGACAGGGCTGGCCAAGGGTGCTTCGTGGCCATATCAGGGAGAGCGGACTGCTCTGGGACGGCAGCGGGCTCGGGCTGGAACTGCTCTGGGACGGCAGCGGGCTCGGGCTGGAACTGCTCTGGGACGGCAGCGGGCTCGGGCTGGAACTGCTCTGGGACGGCAGCGGGCTCGGGCTGGAACTGCTCTGGGACGGCAGCGGGCTCGGGCTGGAACTGCTCTGGGACGGCAGCGGGCTCGGGCTGGAACTGCTCTGGGACGGCAGCGGGCTCGGGCTGGAACTGCTCTGGGACGGCAGCGGGCTCGGGCTGGAACTGCTCTGGGACGGCAGCGGGCTCGGGCTGGAACTGCTCTGGGACGGCAGCGGGCTCGGGCTGGAACTGCTCTGGGACGGCAGCGGGCTCGGGCTGGAACTGCTCTGGGACGGCAGCGGGCTCGGGCTGGAACTGCTCTGGGACGGCAGCGGGCTCGGGCTGGAACTGCTCTGGGACGGCAGCGGGCTCGGGCTGGAACTGCTCTGGGACGGCAGCGGGCTCGGCAGCGGGCTCGGGCTGGAACTGCTCTGGGACGGCAGCGGGCTCGGGCTGCTCCGGAACGGCAGCGTGTTCGGGCTGGGGCTGCTCTGAGAGCATCCTCCAGGCACGCAAGACCGCCAAAACATAGAACGTGAGGACAGCCCTCTTGGCCATCACCGGACTGATAGGGAGAGCATGCTGTGCTGGAGCGGACTCACTTACAGGAGCGGACTCTGGAGTGGACTCACTGACTGGAGCGGGCTCGGGCTGCTCTGAGTGCATCCTCCAGGCACGCAAGACCGCCAAAACATAAAAAGTGAAGACAGTCCTCTTGGCCATCATAGGACTGACAGGGAGAACATGCGGGACAGGAGTGGACTCACTGGCTAGAGCGGGCTCTGGAGTGGACTCACTGGCTGGCGGAGGAATCCGGAAGCTCATGCTGCTGGATCTTGCAGTGGTGGTTTGTTCTGTCACGGTGCACACAAGAACAAGATGTTAAGATCCAGTTGCAGCATTTATTGGGCAATCCGCAGTCGTACATCCAAAACAGGCAGGGGTCAAAAATCCAGATAATCAGTCCACAAAACAAAAAGCCAGCAATACAAAATGTGCAAGACAATACAACAAACCACAACCAAGGACAAAAACAACTGAGTATAAAAAGACAGACACTAATGATGAAACACAAAACAGCTGGGTGCAATGACAATGAGATAATGAGTCCAGGGAAGTGTCTTATGGGTAATGTAGTAGACAGGTGACAAAAGTCCTTGTTGGAGTGCCCTCTGGTGGCTAAACTTGGCACTCCAACTCATGATCGTGACAGTATCATTTTTTTTCATTTTCATAATCAATTTTAAATAATAATTAAATAATTATAATCAACTACTAAAAATCCAGTTTAAACCAGCCTAAAGGTATTTTGTCAGCGTAGCTGTTCCAAGCCTGAACAAGTGTTCAAAACGGTTCTAAAACCAGCAAACCTGCTGGGAGACCAACTATCTTAGGCTAGTTTGTTTTTTAAGTTTAAGATTTTAAAGTTTTCCAGCAAGATAAGTAAAAGTTATAATAAAAGTGTGACAATTGTGTTGTTTTTTTTTTTTTTGTGCTTTGAAATAGTAAAACATTTTTATTTGTTACTTAGGACATAAAAAGTTGTTGAACTGCATTGCATTCGCACAAGCTTGGATATAAAACCCAAAATTCAGTCTTGCTATAGTCAATTATAAATAAATCTAGATTTTCTCAAAGCTCTGGTTTTGTGAGAATTTCAAGCCATGAACTCACAACTTTGTTCAAAACTCACATCTGAAGAACCGTGAGAACCAAGATGACAGATGCCAAATGCAGCCATTAATATTTCATATGGCTGGTAAAATAACTGGAACGTATTTTTTGGTTGAATTGGGCTTTTCTGTGTCAAACCCCTTTGTGGGAGATTCTGCTGGTATGAAAGACCTAGAGGCTGTCAGAGATAAGTGTAACTCCATTGGGAATGATACAGGCAGAGAAAATTCTATCATAAACTCTCTGAAAGGTTGAGAACCACACTTTGAGGCAGTGGAACATTGATTTTTGTTCATTAAAATTGTACCTGAATTCCTCTGGTACTGCAAAAGCTTCAAAGGTCCTTCTAGTGCAGTGGTCTTAAAATGCCCTGCCCTGCAGAGTTTAGCTTCAACACTAATTAAAAAGACCTGATCCAGCTAATCAAGGTCTTCAGGATAACCGGAAGCTTCAGGTGAGTTGGAGCTGGTTGGATCTAATGTCTGCAGAACAGAGTTTGGAACCATTGTTCTAATTCCTGAAACTAATGACTAATGTCTGTTTGGGAATGTTGAATTTCCCTCTCAGTGGAGTAATGTCTACTGGTATAGCAACCAATGTTTTGTCTTTTGAATTTAATGCTGGGGTACTTTGCAAAAGCTTTGGGCTTTGTGTGACCTTGAGATTTCAAGATATTAAAGTTAATTAACAATGTTGATATTTCCAATTTACTTCCTACTATATTGACCATACTTTACACTAAAATCCAAAGGCACTGAAACTTGGAACTCGGCTTGCTTTCAAACCTCATCCAGCCAGAAACAGATCTACCAGAACTTGTCATTGACTGGCCATCCACAGGATTTGAAACCTGTCAGTCATGAATGCATTTGTCAAAGATTAAAAAAAAAGTTAAAAAGTTGTCTGGGTGCAAACTTTTTTAACAATAAAGTTGAAAGAATTCCAACAATTAGAGCCTTTTAATATTTTTTTCATCATTATGATCTCTGGATTGGTTTCACTATCTTGACAATTTTATGCCACTTAAAAAAACATTGCAAAAAATTAATTTGGGCATTGAAAACATGGTCCATTCAAGTTTAATACATTTCTGACTAAATGAAAAGAACCAAACACAATATAAGCATCACGTCATTGTCCCATTTACACACACAGCTGATTTACTTATCTCTCTGCAGCCTGCAGTAACACAACACCATCCATTAATGATAGCATGCACTGTTCTTTGTAATGTTGCCCTCATATTAAATATTGGGAAAGAGAGGCAGTCTGTTTTTTTCATAATAGAACTCAGTGAGCTGATCTCATTTAGCTTTGAATGACTCAGCATCAAAATTAAAACACACCCACAGAACCTACATTTTTTGCTGAGGCTAAAGTAGTTTTCTGCAGGCTATGGCTTAACTAATTAACCACCTTCAACTTAGCAGTAACAGTCTTTAGAAGCATTGTTCTTTGGAAGTACATTTAATCTAGAGCATTTCTTCCCCACTCAAAATAGCATTGAGGGGGTGAGTGGTAAAAATGGATTGGACATGCTTGCATTTAACTAGTGTGTTTAAAGGGTCATGAAACCCTAAACAAAATTTCCTGAGACTTTAACAGAGGTATGTGTGTTGAACATCATTGATTACAATTTTAGCATCTGTTTGTTTTAACCGTAGGGGAAAAATTGTTAATTTTGAGAGGCAGTGCACTATAAATACTTTGATGATGCATCGGTGTCGAGTTTTCTTAACCTATGAGAAGACACTGTCTCATTCAGGACACAATGTGGTTCTTTCAAATGACAGACATGTCAAACTGTTAGATTGCGCAGTATAGATGAGAGGCGCTCATGGGTCGCAAGTGATTGTTTAAAGTTCGGGTGTCAAAAAAACATGCAGAGACAAATCCAAATTAAACCCTGCGGCTCGTGACGACACATTGATGTCCTAAGACACCAAACGATCGGTTTGTGCAAGAAACCGAACAGTATTTATATCATTTTTTACCTCTAAAACACCACTACTGCTTTGCGCATACGGGTGGTAAGGTCTGAAAATGCATTCTGATGACGGAAGTGATCTCTCTCGTGTATATGTCAATGAGTGCAAGACATCACTTCCGTTGTAATTTTTTTGGGTGACCTATCCCTTTAATGGATCAAAAATGAGTTTCTGTGTCACAGAGGTTTGACTCAAACAGTGAGATCACATACAGTAAGTGAGAGATGCATCAATGGATTAAAAATGAGTGTTTGTTTTTGCTTTATAGTTTAGCGTACGCGAACAAAATGCGGAGTAGTTAATTTAACTCTATATACCTTAAAACAACATTAAAACCGAGCATGTATTTCTAACTGGCAAAATGCCGTAAATCCATTACATTTAATCAAATTACCTCATGTTTTGCAGTCTAAAATGACTGCATCCACACAAGCAACATGCATATAGATTGCGTGCAGTCTGCTGCCTTAAATCGCGCTAAATTACTGTCATTCTCGACAATGCACCTTTGTAAAAGTGGGGATTTAGCACTTGCATGAAGAACAAAGGATTTATATCAATTTAAGACTCAAACTTTCTTCGATACAAATGTAACCTTTTAGTGGCCTGCTCTTCAGTTAAAGCTATTTTGCACCCGAGGCCCAACTATGTGCCCAAAGTACCACCGAATGTGGCCCATTCTACAGTTCTCCAGGCCTTTCATCCTCCACCACACGACACGGCGGAGCAAAGGATGCTGTATTTACCATGTCCTGTTAGGGCCCTTGATATTTATGTTCAGAAGACGTCTACTTGGAGAAAGAGTGACCAACTATTGGTATGCCCATCCTCCCATCCTGTGCTATTCTAGGCTAGCATGTGCTCAATGACTAAACAAACATATTAGCATAATATATCTTAAATCAACAAAAACGGAGAGTAAGATTTGATTAATAAAACTAAATTTCAATTAACAATTAAATAAAATCAACTTTATTAAATCAAATCACTAATAATCTTTTTTTTGTAGTTATTAAAGTGCCCCTATTATACTTTTTCAGATATTACCTTTCATGTAGTGTGTAATACAGTATAGCTGTTTGGAAATGTAAAAGGTCTGCAAAGATTAAAATATCAAAGTGCACAATAAATACAATGATTGTCTAACAAAAAAAAAAAGAACTTATTCTTAACTACCTGAAATGTGTCAGTAATTACAGCCTTACTTTCTGCACCTTTGTAGGTTCACAACAAATTTGCAAAATGCATAATTTTTAAACAGCAAGCACAAACTATGCAAAAGCAGCAGCCCTTCCTGCATACTCAGTGTCCGAATTCACTTACTCATTGTCATTCACTCCTTCAAGTGAACTATATTAGTGGACTTATGAAGGAAATAGTGAATGAGGGTATGGGGGGTGATTTTGGAGACAGCCTAGGATTGCAGATATACAAAGCAGTACTTGCTTACAATTTTGAAGGTAACACTTTATTTTACAATGCCATAGTTACACGTTACTACATGTACTTAATGTAGTAATAACAGTAAATTATGCATAACTACAAGTAACTAACCCTAAACCAAACCCTAACTGTAACTCTATAGTAAGTACATGTCGTTAATTAATAATACTCAGTACTTATTTGAATAATTACAATGTAACTTTGGCACTGTAAAATAAAGTGTAACCATTTTGAATGCTGATCACTCACTTCATTCCAGATTGCTCATGTTATGAAAATATTTGCATATTGGAATGTTTAGGTAAGATGGCGTAAAATGTGACCCGCTCTGGCGAAATGAGTCGGAAGTCGCAACGTTCTATTTTAAGATATGGGCCGATAATGTGGAAAAACAATGAAAAAATAGATTTTTAAAGCTAATTTCAAAGAACAGACTTTCAAAAATAATCTCCCAAAGTTTTGTAATCCAGATAATTGAGTAAAGGTATTTAAATGGCTATTAAATTTGACATGGTTTTATTAAATTCGCTGGAAATGAACTTCTCTCCTCTCGTCACTCACGAGCATTTTCCGTATCCCCTGAAACGTCATTATCTCTGCTCTACAAATATGGTGTTACACGTTGTATATAACCAATCAAACAGCTTAGAAATGTAAACACACTGACCTAAACGCTGATTTTTAACGAGAACCGCCTGTTGGCGCCACCTGGCTGCGGAAAAAATGAACAACAATTTTTCATACTATTCTTTATGCTATCACCACGAAATTTGAACCAGATGCAGCTCACATATAGGAGAGAATCACCAAAAAAATATTTTTTTTAGCGATCTTATTGTGTTTCTGAGTTATTCCATGTCAAATAAAAAAAAAGAAAAATTATTTTTAAAAAGGTATATATATTTTTGTCTTTTATCAGCTGTTTCTCAGCAAGAAAATGTCCAAATGTAATGTAATTTATATTTTCTTAAAATTTAAAATGTTTTCTAACAAATGATACCTACCTTTTGACTCTCCTTGCTAGAGTTATGAGTCTTTACTTTTGTGTGTGTCGCTCAGAAAAATCTAAAATTAGCCAATCAGAGTTCTCTCACCAGTTACAACGTATGCCAGTTCAACATGCTCACTCGCCCAAAATACCCCTGAAAATGCCCAACTAGTGCCGAAAGTGCAGAACCCAATGCAAAAACTTGGCCAGCAGTCGGTGCTTAAAAGGCCTGGATCACCTCTTTTCTCATAGTGTCTGAAATGGTTTGATCAAGGATTCTGTCTCTCTAAAGGCCCTGACACACCAAACCGATGGTCAACGTGAGAAATTTAGTGTTTTTTGACCTTGCATGTAAACCTATTGTAGGAGATCTCCAAAACAAAATTAGGAACCTTTAAAATAACATAATAGAGGCATTTTAACACATCAAGTGTCAAACTCACAAAATTGTTATGCCAATTTAGTATGCAATATGTCAGTATATGTATACTTTTTTAAAAAGCAGTATGTAAATCGTTTTTCTAATAGAGTTTTGCTGGTAAGCCTTTGTATGCAAATGTTTGTCAAAAGTCTATGTGCAAAGCTAGATTGAATACTCAGACAAAGATGAATCTCCTTCTGTTGTTGACCCCATCAAAGACCCACAAGCACCTCTGACTCCACTGATTGTGCAGAGTATAGTTTCTAAAATTGCTTGCTGCTGAGATTTTTTCATTGTCATTGCTCCTAAATATCCTGTTAGCCGTGAGTGTGAACGTATTTCAGACAGCAATTCCCCTCAGATCACTGAAATTTCATGCATTTGCCGCTAACCAGATTTGTCATAAAATAATGATTTGCTACTTTCCTTGCTTACACGCTGTAATGTTTGTAATGGTTTGTAAATTGAAAAAAGGTAAATGGTTTAATATTGCATTATATTTCATTATACTGTCAAACACACTGTCAATTTTTGCTGTTAATATATCAAATGTATCATTGTTTGAGGTAAAAACTATTAATTATATAATTTCTAGTAAAAAAAAAAAAACAGTGATACAAGAGACATCTTTCAAAAATATTAAAATATTGTAATTATTCCAAACTTTTGACCAGTAGTGTAAATAAACAGTTTGTCCTATCTTGTTAAGGTTGGAGTGGGAATTCTGGAGCCTATCCCAGCATCTTGGGCCAAAGGCAGGGAAGCAACCTGGATGGATGGCCAGTCCATTACATGTTTCCATTGAAGTTAACTATTCCTGTATCTATTTTACAGAGGCACTAGAGAGCAGAAGTTCAGAAGCTGCTCTTACATACACAAGGCTTTTTAAGAAGCATTCTCATCGAAGTTGTTTCTCCTCTGTTCATTTGAACACAGGTGTGCATATAGGTCTATTCATCATGAGCAGTTTGAGGTTTCAATGGAGATGTGTTGTCCTGCAAGCCATATATATTATTTATGTTGTTGATGAGACTTTCAGATGCTTAGAGGCAGTGCTGGGTTTTCCACTTTCAATACACATAATGAAGACTTGAGGGAAAGTTCAGCTGTAAGTCTTTTTTTTCCCCCTCTGTTTCTCTTCTCTTTGCTTTTGTCTCACATATCTCTCTCATTCTTTTCCAAAATATATTCAGCTGCCTCACTGTCTACTGCCTATACATCTTTTATGGCAGCATCCTAACTGAAATAAAACCTCATAAATCAATGATTTGAAACACATAACAGCAAAAAAGCATCATACAAATTAAGTGTTCTGTCACAGTCATAACAGGAAAGAGCAGAGGCTTGGATCTATTTGCAACAGAATTTATTAAAAAAGCAACAAGAAAATCCATTCTAGTGATGGGCGCTTTTGAAACATGCTTTGTGAAGCTTCAAAATCTTCACGAATCATTTGTTTCACACCACTGATTCTGAGTGCATATCAAACTGCCAAAGTCACATGATTTCTGTTAATTAGGCTTTATTGCCTTTTAAATGTTTTAAAATATTAATGGTTCATTGCTTGGGGCAATCTGTGAACCCATGAACCTGTGTCTGATTTTTACCTGAGTTATAATTTAAATTATAAATTTGGAGACATTTAATGACACATATGTATAATACAAAATGTTTTGGTCTCTTATTGGTCGTAAATAACCAAGCTCTCCATGAAACAAACACACAAGCCCTGCAATTTAATAAAATAACATATACAAAGACACTTTATAATTAATAGTATTATATGATTTGTTAATTGTATTTAATAGATTACATCTTCAATAAAACATTTACAATTGGTTTGGTGTTTTTTAATGCATGTTTGGGCTGAGTTTTTACTGCATTTACACTGTTTGAACCAGCAAGAGTCAACAGCATGTGGCGTTTTAAATGCTTTAAAACAGTGAATCATTTTGTGAGGCAATTGGTTCAAATGATTCAAAGTTGTAAAAAGCTTAATTTCTCCCATCAATAATCCATTCAAGGGAAGAACAAGGCAAACATGAACACAGCAGCTTTACTGATGAACACTGACTGAAACAGGGCTATTTATAAACAGACAAGCCTCCTAGAGCGTTCTCGTATATAGCGCATCAACGAATTTGACGGCGAGTACGCAAAAATGGATTTGATGCTGTATCTTCGCAATGATTTGTGTATTGACACCAAATTTGGTATATGTCATTACAGGCCTGACTTGGGGTACATGCACAGTATCGTTACAGCGCCACCTACTGGTGCCGAGATGGGAAAAATGGCTATTTTTGCTTATAACTTGAATGCCTTTTCCTAAAATCATGAGGATTGAACGGTATCCAGTTTTCTTTGGTCGGCCATTTTGCGCATAGGCCAATTTGAATTTTGTCATAAAATGCTGTGTTTTACAAACTCATGAACATATGATTCATCAAAGCCATGTTCTGAGAGGACCTGTAAAGTTTTAGGTAAGCGCACCCTAGTGGTCAAGAGATATAATGAAATTTATGAAAATGCTTATAACATATGGAAAATTCAACATATTGTCATTTAACTTATGATTATCATTAGATTTGTTGGCTTATGCCGAGTCCTATGATACCAAATTTGCCATATTCTACCTTACTGTCTGCCATATTGAATTTTATGCAATAGCTACTTTTTCGAACTCCTCATACAAAATTTGTCTGATTTGTACAAAATTATGTTGCATTTACAGACACCCATGACAAAAAGTTATTAAAAGATTTTTGATCTACCCAACCGTTGTTTTGTACTGCAATCAACAAATTTGACCTCATGCAGTTTCGTCATAGCACCACCTACTGCTCAGAAGTTATAAACCATGTTATTATGTTACAAGTGCTTTAACTGATGCAATTTAAACAGATTTATCCTAATCTCATGATCACAGATGTCCACAAATATTTCCTTAGCCCTTATTCGGCTTGACCCCGTAATTGCTGCTTACAGCTGTATTTATTAAAATATATAAACATTAAAAAATGTATTAATTTATAAGAATACTAATAATGCAGACATAACTTGTGGACAATGTCTTGCTAAAATGGAAATGGAAGACTCAAGGATTGAAATGGATTGCATTGTAATTATAGAAGATAATATTAACAGAACTATTATTGTAAAGCAATTACTACATGTAAAAGATGCATTCCTTATAATACAAAAAAATATATATATATTATATTGTGATGGACATGATGGCAGGCTCTGGCTCCGTAGTGGAAGTGGGCTCATGTGCAAGGTCAGTGATAGGTGTGGGCTCTGTGCTGATATAGCACCCACTCCACATACTCAGCAAAGGTCCTTCCAGAGCCTTCTGGTCAGGCGTGATTTGACCACTCGTTTAGCTCTGCATGGAAGAATGAGTCGTCGGGGTAGTAGGTCAGGCATGCCATATTTAAAAAGTCCTTTTCATGGTCCTTGAGGGATCGATCCATTTGTTCCAGGAGAAGGAGGCAGACTACTGCTAGATCCATTGTATGGTCAGTTGTTCTGTCATGGTCATAACAGGGAAAAATAGAGGATTTGATCTATATGCAACAGTATATATAACATAAATACTACTCTGATTATCATAAAAATACATAGCACACAGATTTGGGGTAAAACGGGGGTAAAAAAATATTTTTAATTTTAAAACTTTTTTATCAGTACATCATTATTGAAACAATTATAAGTATAATTTAGTCTAATGAGTCTAATCCCTTAATGCACTCTGGGATTGCCTTCTCCACAAAGCATAAATGCGATGATGCTTTAGAATTTTGTCAAAATACGCTATTTGGACTAACCTTTGCATCAGGATTATACATATGAGTTTATTTATTTTTTTAAACAGACCTGGGGTGCGTTTCCCGAAAGCATCGTTGGTGAACCATGGTCGTAAGTCCCATTGAACTCTATTGGTAACGATGGAACTTGCAACCGTAGTTCATTTCGGGAAACATGCCCCTGACCGTCTCTATTTGTTTCTCTGTCTGTCTGTGTCATTTGTTGATTCTCTCTTCTTGTATTTGAGAGTGTGTGTCATTCATTTTGTTTTTGATCTCCCTTTTTGCCTGTTTTGTTGTGTCCCACTGGGCTGTTGTGATTTCCTCTATGTGCCAGCTGTGCCCCAAAAAATATGATTTGAATGATGACCAGCAGGGATTACTTCCAGATCTAGCAATGTTTTTTTTAATGCTTCTGTGTTTTTTTTACTTTTAGGGTATAAAACAGTGGTACTCAGCTCAGCTGGTAAGTTGCAACCCCCCCAAAAAAGGTTTGTAGGTCTGTTTTTATAGGATTGTGCATAGGAGGGAAAAATAGCAATGCTAAAGTTGTGCCTGAAGCAAAATAATTTTTTTCAGAAAGGCACGACAGAATGGTAATCTCCATGAAAAAATACATTATTTCTTATTATCCAACAAGTACAAAGATAAAGAGGGTTTTTTTGCTTTATTTTACATAAAGGTTGAATTATGCTTTTATGAATTATACAAGGCATATTTTCTGTATACACAGCAAAATCCCCTGTATTAAATGAACACTGCTTAGTGTCTCCTGGGGTAAAGCAGTGTTGCAGTTAATTAAATAATTAAGTCATTCATTAAGTGATGATTGAACATTAGTGATGATACCTGCTGTTAACAAGCAGAATCACTAAAGGAAAGGAAAGGAAAGATGAACTAAAGAAACACAAGAACTACAACTGATTCCAGCCACTGCCTTAGATGAAATCAACTGAAGATAAAAGACATTAAAGGTACAATATGTAAAATTTTGCAGGAAAATATCCAAAAACCACTAGGCTAGTGTTATATATTTTGTCCAGCTGATTACAAACAATATCTCTAATGTTTTCAACTACTTGTAAATCATGAGAAAATTCCCATTCTAAACAGTGACACGGGGCAGTGCAGTCGCCTGTCAATGACGTCAGTTACCTTTGTTACCGCCTTTGCGGACGTAGAAACCAACAGTGCCGTGGACAAATGCGGAAGTAGTGTCTAGCGTCCAGCAAACCACTAGTTTGCTTCAAGCAGTTCCTTATTTACTTCTTGCACGTTTTATGGTGGATTGTGTTACTTATTTATGGAACATAATTACTGTTTACCATCTGCCGCTGGTTCTGTCGACAAGGACAGCTCCCGTAAACTCATGACCGGAAAAGCGGAAGCGGCGCCGGCGACTGTGTCATAATAAATGTCCCGCTGCTCGTGCGGCGTGTGTTGATCAATCGCTCCAGCTCCTCGTTCAGCTCCCGCAACACTCGGTCCTGCTCTGCTTCATACTACAGTAACGTTAATAATCGCATCCACGAACATGAGTTCTTCTAGACTCCAATCCCTATTCTTTTGCACCGTCCGTTGAGATGGAGACCACATGTCCCAAGTTTCCGCTCTAAAACCTGGCGTCATCAAACTACGCCTTTGTTTTGAATAGGCTTCTAGTGACCTCTAGCGGAAAAAAAATATCACAAATTGTACCTTTAAGTGTACATTTACATGACAACAATGTTAAAAATGTAATTTGTACAGATGACGACGTTGACAAAACAATCCCCTTTCACACGGATCCGGTGCATGCCAGGTAAGCAATGTAATTTTGCAAAGAAAGACTACATATGCATTCTTTTACAGAGCACTTGTGCCAAGACTGAACACACAATACGCATATGCATGCCTTCACCATTTTCATAGATCTGCGTTTTTGTTGTTTACACAAAGATGATAATGGTATTATTTTTAGAAACTTATACTTTGAAACCCCTTTTACAAAAGTTTTCATTTTCAGGCCCCCCAAAACGCCATCATCATGTAAATGAACGGCTAAAACACATAAAAAGTTTGTGTAGTTTCAAAATGTTAGTTGACAGAAAATAAATTTACACCCTCTCCCTACCACATGCAAATTGTGCGTAAAATACTTGAACATTCTGCATTCTTTCAGGCAAACTTATGGCACTGCATTTTAATACACTATGTAGCATATAATATTTCACTTGTTCGTTTGCCATCTTTTTTTTTTTTTTTTTTTTTTTGTTGTAGCTGAGAGTTGAAAACTGTTCAACTTTGGGTAAAACGCAGCGCTTGTCATTGTTACTTTTTACATAGCCATCCAATTGCAGTGGACGAAGTGGCGGGACAAATACTATGGAAGTAAATTAATGCCAAATGTTTTTGAAATAAAAAGCTTGTTGAACTGCACTAATTAAAAAATATGCATTACATTAGCTGTGCTTGCATTTAGATGCATTGTATTTTTAAGGCTTGCATTTTTATGGGCTGAAATTCAACATGGTTGTATGTTTAAGCTGTGAATATTTCAATTAAAAATATTTCACACACATTTTCATTATTAAAAATTCAATCATTTATATTCACTTTTCAGATTTCACTTCCAACATATTTATTCTGTTTAAAAATACAACCTATAAAAATCTAAAATAGCAATTTTCAGTCCACTTTATTTTGCCATCTGTCAGTCAAATAATGCTAATGGATGGGAACTTCTACTATAAGAGAAAATAAAACTTGTATAGATAAGTCCAAATTAAACCCTGCGGCTCGTGACGAAACATTGATGTCCTAGGACACGAAACGATCGGTTTGTGTGAGAAACCTAACAGTATTTATATCATTTTTTACCTCTAATACACCACTGAGTTCAGCACTCGATTTGTTTGGTCTGATCGCCCTCTGACAGCGGCAGTGATGTCTCGCTCATATACTTAAATGAGAGCGAGACATCACTGCCGTTGTCAGAGCGCGATCAGACATTACTAACGAGTGCTGCACGCGGTTGGACATAGTGGTGTATTAGAGTTAAAAAATGATATAAATACTGTTCAGTTTATCGCACAAACCGATTGTTTTGTGTCTTAGGACATCAATGTGTTGTCATCAGGACATATAAAATGCTTAACACAGCTTAATGGACTCGTACAGTGATATAAAAGACCAAACTCGTACCTCATTGGTGATGTAGGTTATACTATATAGGCTCCAAGAAAGCAGATACTCGCATAAAGTTAGTTTGACCCTGAATGTTTGATATTCGCAAATTTAGGGACCGTCTCTAAAGTTATGACATTGGTAAAGCAAAAAGGCACAGAGGGGGCCACCTGTGGGCTAATGTATCTTTTTCCTTTGAGAAGAACATCAGGCTCCAAAGATGCTCCAGCTCATGCAAACCATCTGGGGGTGAAATCTCCAATCAAGTGGTTGAGACCTGAGTCCCCCTTAGGAGGCTACCACTGTCATGTTGTCCGATCGGACCAGGACATGGAGCCCCCTGAGTTCTGACTGAAACTCCTTGAAAGCCAGAAGCAGTGCCATCATTTCCAGGCAGTTGATGTGCCACTTCGCTAACCTCTGAATTTTCAGAGAGCACTCCGGCAAAATCCAGGTCTGCATTTAGGTCGAGTTGAAGACTGTCCCCAGGAAAGAAATTCAGTTGCTGGGGAACAGTGAGCTTTTCCTTAGATTTATCCTGGACCCCAGACTTTCCAAGTGGCTGAGGAACAAAGAATTCTTCTTGTATAGTTCCTTCTTCAATTGAGCTAAAAGCAATCAATCATTGAGGCAGTTCAGGATGCGTACTGTCTCAGGGAGAAGGAGCCGCACCCAAATATTCAATAAAAATGCCTGGAGCTAGGGACAGTCCAAATGGTAGGACTGTAGGTTGGTAAGCCACCCCTTTTCGAATGCGAATCTCAAGAACGGTCTGTGACGATGGGCTATCTGGATATGAAAGTAAGTATCCACTGATAAAAACCAATCCAATGGGCAAATTTAAGGATTTGTTTCAAAGTTAACATTCTGAATGGACATCTTATCGGAGCAAGGTTCAGACACTTCTCTGTGGGCTGTGAGAATTTCCCCACATCACCCTTTTGCTCAGCCCAGAAGATGTGTGCACCGATGTCCAAGACTGAAGAGTCTATCTATCTTCTTCTTCTTCAGAGTCAGTAAGGAGATGATCTTTGGACTTGAAAGATAATAATTCTGATGAAAATTGCAATTAGCGTGACTTAAATAGGCAGTTAGTCCTGGCTGTTTCAGCGAGCTTAAATATCATTTGTATGTTCAGGTGCACAGACGTGAACCAACCAGGCTTCAGTATTTGGAGAAAAAAGATGCAGGAGAATTATTATTAAATGAGACACTGCGATTGAAGTTGGAAGCACGTGTGTGATCAGTGAACTATCCACTTGCTCATCCTTTACTTGGTTGCTAAGGGAACGCCTTTGCATTATTGTGTCTTGAACAATGTGTGTGATCAATTAACTATCCACTTGCTCATCCTTTACTTGGTTGCTGGGGACCCTCACCTAGGTGACCCAAAGCACACAAACAACTGATCAGATTCTTGGCCACGCCTGCACCATGGCATCCAATGCTAGTGGGGCTGGAAGTGTGAGGGACAACCAGAGCAGACTGTGGGTCGTGTCTTGAGACGTAAATGGGTCCACTTCCGCATGGCCAGTCTCCCTCCAAATTATCTCGGCCCGTGCCTCAACAGGAAATCTGCTCCCTGATTCAGGTACCCAGGGATGTACAGTGCTCTTAGTGAGAGCAGCTTGCCCAGGGTCCACAGGAGGATCTGGTGTGCCAATTTGTAAATTGAGCATGACCGCAGACCCCCCTGAGGATTTATGTAGGCAACCACCATTGGTTGTCTGTCCAGACAAGCACACAATGGCCCCTGAGGTCTGGAAGGAAATGTCTCAGAGGCAGAAAAACAGCCATAATTTCCAGGCAATTTTTGTGCCACGAGAGATGATGAAGCGCAAAGAACAGCTAGTCACTGGAGGAGTGCGTGAAGGAGTTTCTGGAGCATTACCACAAGGCCTACTGGGACGATGAAACTTTGAAACATTGGAGCTGGATGAAGAATATCCTCAGCCAGATGCTGCTGTTGGGGAAGGATCATTGTCCTGTAATAGTACGCGTATGCGTACCGAACAGTTCCAAATGGAAGTGATCATCCCTATGCCCTATGTGATCATCCCTATGTGAGCGGGGCATGCACATGCCATATGCAATTGGCAAAAGGAAGGGGCGTAATTTCTTCATTATCTTCAGCTGGGATGTTCCCATGACAACGCAGCACCGGTATAAATAATATACAATTTATATTTTTATATATATATATATATATATATATATATATATATATATATATATTACTTTTTATATACAGTATTATATAGCATATTTTAAAGGGGAGGTATCACACACAGTTTCTGTTAATCTTGAGTACTGTTAATAGAGTAGTAGTGCATCCTTCATATCTCCAAAAAGTCTTTAGTTTAATCATATTTATTAAAGATACATATGCTGTACCGAGTATTTCCGACAACAGCCAAGGTGTGTCCTTTGAGCGGAGCTAGAGTCATGAATATGCACAGCTTTTGTGTAGAGATCGTCTACAAGCTATCAATGGTCACCTAAACAACTGTATTTAAACACACAATACACGATCGCATTATCCATGGATAACTTTTGAATCACTATAATGAATATAGCGTATGAATGATGAATAATGAATTTATGAATTCACTACATTTGTGTTGTTTACATTATATGCACTTAGGCACTTATTGCCAACAAAACAGACATTTGAAGCAGTTTTACTCACCACCTGCGGTTCCGACTTATGACCAGGATCATTATTGATCATTGCTGTGACCGCTCCATCTTTCAGTTTCAAACGATCTGTAAATCCAGCGTAGAACTGGGCCTTGTTTATGAAACCCTTACGCCGATCCTGAGGGCTCGAGCAGCCACGGATAGATATTCTCCATTCATTTTAATCGATAAAAAAGTGATTGCAACTATCAGTTTCTATGGTTATTTTAATAACAAATATTGAGAGCGCATCAATGTAATGTGTGAGCATTACATGAAATAGCATTATACCCCCCCATTAAAAACTTTTGTTTTTATTTGCAACAGTTAGGCTAAAAATAAAAAAAGAATTATGCCATTAAAGCAGCGACATCTGCTGACGGACACTGTGCTGTGTTGGCACTTTCACCACAGAGCCAACTGCCCTCACCCCTGACACTAAAGATTATACTTTAGTACAAAAAATGCTAAACTTTGATATAGAGTAATTTTTATTGTTATAATAATGATTTTATAATGTGAACCATTGATTATTCATCTGTAGCCATCTAGTGACTATAGTTAAAAATTCATGTGATTTTAATTTTAAAAGTGTTTGCTTTCCAGTAGATGACAGCAATCGTCCACTGAACAAATAAGGCACATTTTTCATGTCTGTCACCATGAATGAAACTGAGAAATGTATAAACAAAACTGCATAACTTACAATAAAAATATTAAAGTGGGCAATATTACGTTTGTTTAAAAAAATGTTACATTATGTTACAAAATCACATTTTACTGTGTGGTTACATAAGCTAGTTGGACAGAAAAATGAATATTGTTGCCCAATGTGTAATAGCATAGCAAGCAACATAGCATAAGTGAAAGTCCCTATATTAGCCTATTTTATTATTTGTCTTATATTATTATGATATGTGTAATAGATGCATACATGCCTTTATCTTTTGCATGTTTCCCCTCTTCCTTTTTATTTATTTTTATGGCCTCCAGTGGCTTAGACCTTTTTTCTTACCATAATTTAGTGTTGATTGAGAACTTCTCCTGCTCCCCTCCCACTACAGACTTCACCTCATCCCTTCTTCTCATATAATTTTGAGTGACAATTCTTCTCAGGGCGCACACTTCAAGTCCCTCCCAACCATGTTAATCGACCCACATAATGACATATCATTGAACAGTCTCGCATTAGTTTTTTTTCTTGCGTGGGCACCCCATGCCACCCCAGCAAGATCCCGCCCTGGGCCGTTACCAATGTAGCCCTTGCCTAAGTCCGCCACCTCATATCTGTAACGATATTTATTAGCTCAAAAGGGGAAATATTAATAATTAGTTATAACTCGCTATGATTAATTATAAATATTTGAATCAGTTAATCAAATTAACTTAATGTAGCTGAATTAATATTACAATCAATGAATCTGTTCAGCCAGCGAAAACTCAGTATTGATCGTCTATCAACTCTTATAGAAAGGTTATTTTCTGTGGCCACAGAAAAACATTGCTTTCTTAGCACGTAGCTATGATCGAATCGTTATCAGGGACATTGTGTCACAGACACGCCAGGCTCTTCACTCACCCAGTCACGATGCACTCCCTCACCAGAGTTCTGATCACGCACACCTGACACTCATCACCATCCCAATCAGCAGCATTATAAGAGACACTCACAGCCACACAGTCATTAGGCTTGTTTGAGATGAGCAAATTCTGCGCAGAACCGATCACCGGTGATCACCGCGAGATGCATGCCGGTTAGAAATGTGTCCGAGGGTGGTCCGCCTTGCTCTGATGTCATGCTGACGTGTGTCAAAAACCTCTCGCGAGGGCGAGGCGGACGTGTCGGATTCTGCAGTCGAGCGCAGTTGCTCTCCACCGACTGCGCTGACCAAAAGCACGATGGGAAACAACTTGATGACGACACAGCTTAAAGCTTATTGGTTTAAACAACCGTGATGTATTGATCTCTTTTAAAATGTTTGATTTTGAAACACTAATACCATGATTTTATGCGTATACATTATGTGTGAATATTCCAAAAGTCTCTGACAGTGCGATCTCTCTGGGGGTTATGTGATTGTTATCATATTTATAAAAATATATAAAAACATGTCTGTAATTAAAATAAAAATGATTGATACACACATCCTTCGAATGGAAATAAATATCAAGTAATTTGGGTGTCTTGTTCATTATCTTTATTTTCATATAAAAGCAACAGAATGTAAATTACATCCAGTTTATCAGCAACACAGCGCACAAGTGTGAATCCCGCGATATCCGCCTTAATCTCGCAGGTGTCTGATGCACTACGAGAAAGGAGAATTGTCCGTCTTGCCTGCACTTTTTTCACTCCTCCCCTCACTGCAGCCGCCTACTCTCGGCTGAACTTCAGGCGAGGCCAGGCGCATCTCAAACAAGCCTATTGTCCGGTCTTGTTAACGCATACTTACCCGAATGCCTACATTATGGACTACTTACCTGTCTCCAGTGTGTTTCCTAGATCCTCCGTGTTCTCCTGTCTCCCATGAGTGTCTCTGTGTGTCTTCAGCTCCAAGGACCATCCGCCATCCACAAGTCCTAGAAGAAACCAAGTATCAGTATCTCTGTCATCGATCATCACTAACTTTATCTGGCTTCACTCACCTGCTCACTGCTCTGGTTGTCTCAATAAACATTGTAAACCTCACCTGTGTCTCCCACCTCCTCTGTATGTAACAGAAGACCGGACCCCACCACTGAGCAACCACAATGTGCACTTCCAATCCAGTTCAAGACCTGGTAACAGCACTTCGCCGCACCACCAGCGAGCACTTCTGCATTCCGTGCTGCAGCTTCTTCGTCATCTGTGATTGCCAGTCCCACGGCCAAACCGGCGCCCTTCTCTGGCTCGGCGGAGGATTGCAACGGATTCATCCTGCAATGTTCGCTGGTTTTGGAGATGCAGCCGCACATATACAATAAAGCGAAAGTCACTTTCATAATTCAGCAACTAGATGGCAAAGCACTCCGCTGGGCAGAAACACTTTGGACTCAAAATAATCCCGTCGTTCAATCAAGTTTTATAAGTCACTTCAAGGAAGTCTTTGGAAAGCCAGCATGGGACTCGTCCATTGGTGAGAGACTATGTAATTTAAAACAAGGTTCATTATCTGTCTCTGATTATGCTTTGCAGTTCAGAACCCTAGTGGCAGCGAGTAGTTGGAACAAACAAGCCCTCATCTCCAGATATCGTCAAGGTTTGGATCCACATGTGCGGTTGCATCTCACTGCATACAAGGATACGTTGTCATGTATCTACAGTCCCGAGGAACGTTCTGAAGATCCAGAATCCATTCTCCCAGAGAATCTCATTGTCAGCCTCATAACCTGGTCAGAGGAGACACTGCCCGAGTCCAATGCCTCCACCAACACCCCGCCGGGTTGCCCCCCAGTTTTGCTATACATCCCACGGACACGACGAATTCCCATCATTCACTCCTCTCATTCGTCGCTGGGCACTGGCCACCCAGGGGTCAATGAAACCCTCTTGTTGTTAAAACAACGCTTCTGGTGGCCCAACATGGCAACGGGTGTCAGGAGGTACGTAAAGGGGTGCAGGGAATGAGCCAGTTCCTGGGCTGGGCCAAGTACGTCCAGAATTCCCTCCGTCAGTCCACCACTGGTCTCACCCCTTTCCAGTGAGTACTCTGCTATCAGCCCCCACTGTTCCCCTGGGATGGGGAACCATCAGATGTCCCGGCAGTGGATTACAAGGACCATCTGCCATCCACAACTCCTAGAAGAAACCAAGTATCAGTATCTCTGTTATCGATCATCACTAACTTTATCTGGCTTCACTCACCTGCTCACTGCTCTGGTTGTCTCAATAAACATTGTAAACCTTACCTGTGTCTCCGACCTCCTCTGTATGTAACACATTGGTTTGATAAGCAGATCTAAACTAACAAACACAAACATACCATTCACACAGTGAGAGGGTGGAAAATGAATTTGAACCGTATCATAACAGGGTAATGAAACAATTTAAAGGGTAAAATAACAATTGCTGGACAAACCATCAGTTTCAATACTATAAAGCTCTTTTGTTAAAAGGGGTTCACAATCTTAACACTAAATTGCCATTTAGTGTTCAAACGATACTTGCAAATGCCTTAGCTGTCCAGATCTGCAGGCTCAAGAAAAATGCTTGATGGTTCGGTCCACTGCTGTGGAATTTGTATTCAATATTTTCTGGGTTGAATGAAGAAAATGAAGACAAACATTGACCCTCCCTCCCTCCATTGTTGTACTGTCTGTTATGCCACAAGGATGCGCCTTCTGTTAGGAGGAGGACTAATGTCAGGATTATGTTATGTTCCATTATGTTTTGTTCATGTTCCTGTGTTTCCTTGCAGTTTAGTTCCTGTTTCTATAGTTACTGTTTTTGTTTCTTGTTTCTATTCCCCTTCTTACCTTGCTTACTAATTAGTCCCACCTGTATTTAGTTTAGTTCTGTGCATAAATACTCCCTGTTTTGTTTATTCCTTTGTCAGTTCTCAATGTGTACATAATGTTGTATGTGTTATTTTCCTTGCAACTATTACTGCAAGCATGAATTTAATTTTATCGTTTCAGAAATTTCTTAAGGGCTTGTATTTCATTTTAGTCATTTTGATGTCTGATTTGTTGTTTGTTTAATTCCTTCACAAACCACCCCCCCCCCCCCCCAGAGGCTCTTTTTCGAAGCTTTAAAAGAGGAAATGAACTTAAATGTTCTAAAATTAAGACTAGTAAGCATCACATGTTGTCAAGCAGTGCTATTAAGCCAGTCACTTCCTGTGCATACATTACGTCACCTTGCATCACACACCAGTCGTCTCATTCATACCTTACATCTGTGTTTCAAAGCTTGAGGATTTTTTTTTTTTTTTACCTAAGTCATTCTCTATTGATGAATCTGAGGCTGAGAAGAGCTCAGAGACTTTAGAAGCTTCTCAGAATACCTTATTTCCATAGTAGAATATGAAATATAAGCTGGTGGAAAATATTTGAAACTAAGGATGCTGTAGTCTCTGGCTTAGGTTCTCAAGATCATTTTGTTAAGTAACTGTATTTTCAAGAGTTACGAGTATTAATAAAAAAAATCTATGAGATTTGAGCGAATTAAACTGCAGCACAACACTCTTGTTATTTTTTTGAGGCAAAAAAGCTGACGAGAGATGTTGTTTCTGTGGGCTTTTTATGATGTCTTAAGTAGCTCTCAAAGCTATTGGTGTTTACCTCTCTCTCAAACAGCTGACACCTGTGATGGGCGAGCAAGACAATCATGCTCTGAATGAATATGCAACTACATAAAGTGTTTTCTTGATTTCACCCCTGAGAAATTCAAACACCAACCGGCACTGGTGATTGCCCTATAGAGAAACCTGAAGGAAACTGCCAATTTAGCTTTAAGTATTTCCTTAGATAGTCTCAATAGTCTCTTTTTTTTTTTTTTTTTTTTTTTGGTTGCAAAGTAAGTATGTAGTACCAGACATGCTACATTTGTCATGACATTGTCACATGACCTACAATGTCAGTTGTGCTGCTTCACTGGAATTCACAATGCATCCCCTCTGACCTTATTAAAAAGCAGTGTGCACTTCAGAAACTTGCCAGAAATAATAGGTCCTCTGAGTACATTTTGCATACTGTTTTATGAATACTGTGAATTATATAGAAATACTATCTATACTATTTAGTAGGTAAGCACACTCTTTTTGGCATCTGTGGTTCCATGAAGAACCTTAACAATGAAACTATTCTATTCCATATTAGGTTCTTTATAGTGACTTTTTTTTTTTTTTTTTTTTTTTAATGTTCTTCACACAAAATAAAATTAGCTCTACCAGAAAGACTCAGGAGGCAAAATAATAACGATGAAAATTATTAACAACCAGAATACAAAAAGATAAAGTTCTTTGGCATAGACCCCATCCGTAGAACACATCCGAAGGGTTGTAGGCTCAGCATATCCTGCCCGAAATAAAGGCAGAGGTGTAGCCTACCCCTCATAGGGTTATGGACAGGGACCATCCTGCTGGTGGTGGGGAGGATGGAGGTGGAGATTGGCGTCAGCATCTGCAAACTCAGATTAGTGTAAGTACCGATGCTTTATACCTGAGTGTTCGATAATGATTGGTTAGATCAGGGGTGCGTTTCCCAAAGCGAACTATGGTCGCAAGTTCCGTCGTTACCAATAGAGTTCAATGGGACTTACGACCATGGTTCACCAACGATGCTTTCGGGAAACGCACCCCTGATCTAATGAATGACGTAACATTAGAGTCTTCCTGGCAGAACTTACGCTAGAGCTTTCATTTCTTTTATGGCACTGCTGCCTTTTTTTTTGGTATTTTGGACTGTCTTTATAAGTAAGTCAGTGAATCATTCACTCAAAAGATTCATTCAAACACAATGATTCATAAGTTCTCGAGAAAATGCACAATGGATGGATATCGAGAAACAAGCCATTTACCCAGTGTCACTAACATCATTACCCTATATTAATAATATAAAACAGATAATTGGCTGCGTAAAGACATTTGTGATTTATAATATAATGAAAGCCTGGCAGGAAATCAAAAGATTTTGCAGTTTGCACTCAAATATTTTGGCACCTTTGTCTTATAACCCAGATCTACCATTCTCAATGGGGAAATCATTATTTATAAAGTGGAAAGATCAAGGTATTGTCTCTTTTAAGCAAGTTTTTAAAAAGGGAACCCTTAAATCTTTTTTCTTTATTAAAAAGTGAATTTGATATAGACAATAAAGATTTTTTACAAGTACTTACAACTTAACATTTGATAAATGATATTCTTGTAAAGGGTCATGTCTCAGTGGAAATATTATCTTAATTAGATAATATTCTAGAGAACACGTCAATACTGAAGGGAAAAATGTCTGAGATATATGCAATTTTAAGAGATCAAGCTGAATCATCATTAACTTCATTAAAAAACATCTGGGTTGTAATTTTGATGATGATCAGTGGGATATTATATATAAAAGTGTTTTTTTTTTTTTTTCATTCTCTAGTAACAAAATAATTGAACAAAATTTAAAAATATATATATACAAAGAATATATTTGACCCCAGTTCTCCTTAGTAAGATATATTCTGCCGCATCCCCTTTGTGTAACAGATGTAAGACACATATTTTTTGGAACTATGAAAAATGAGTTTTGGGATTCTGTACATGAGTTCTCTGTGATGGCCCTGGGGAAAACATATCACAAGACTCCTTTAATATATCTTTTCGGGGTGGACTTAAATGAAACATCAGACTCTGTATTTACAAAAAGGGTAGGTCTGACTTTTTATGTATCTAATGAATTGGAAAAAAGAACAACCACCAATATTCGAATTATTTAAACACATTATAAACAACACGCTACACATGGAATATTTAGCATACAGACCTGTTGATGTATATGTTACATTTTTTATACTCCGATACTGCTTAATGTTGTTATATTGTAAACTGATAAATAAAAAATACGAACAGTTGATTCTTTTTTAGCCCATTTGGAACTATTTTCACTGTCAATGTGAAAGTTAGTAGCAATATTGTATCTAAAATGTAAGTTACCCAATATTACGTTCTTTTTTATTGAACTGTTGTGTAAAAGCACAAGCGAGGCAGTGAGTTATTCAATCAAAGGAGTTCATAGTTTACTTATTTTCAGAGTCCTGAAACCTTCTTAAATAAGATTTCAAAATCATTTAATGTAATCTCAGACTTTAGACTCTACCATACATAATGCAATCAAGTCAAACGCTTTGTTGTCATGTGATGAAACTATTAAAGCATCTGTCCTGTGTAATTTTTCATCCATAACCTAATTGCAATAATGTGAGCTGTTTTGCTCTGAGGTTGCACACATTCCTGAACACTTCATCTTCATATCGTTTCCCTCTGTGCCATAGTACACAATGCTGCCCCTCATCAGTTTAGTGTGTGCTGGAGCTGCCGCCCGCCCCCAGTTTCCCCCGATCTGACCTCGTTCCATCTCTCAAAGGGAAAGCAGGACTCTCATGTGATTCTTTTCTCTCATTTTCCTAACAGTCATCAATGTGCATGCAAAGTGAACACCTCCCTGCTTTTAGTCACTTCACCATGAGCTCTGATAATTTGGGAGGGTTCGGCCTGGACGACAACCGACTGCAATAACGGTTCTCTGAAAAATGTATTAAGCTTCTCGCTAGAGTCCTAATGGGGATCTCTGCCAAATGCAGTTTCTAAGCATTAGTCTGAAGCAAGATTTGTACATGTTTGAATATATTTTTTGATGGTTTAACCATCCCAAAGTGACAAGAACATCTCATATTGCAGGCTTGTAAAGAGGTTTGTAGTGTGTCCACCACAACATCACACTTGAAACAGCTGCATCCTCTGTGTTAGGTGTGTCAAGAGCGGTGCATGGTGCACATGATGGGCAAGATTTTCCTCAGAGGGAATCTGTTCCTGCTATTCTGTTTTATTCTCTTTGAAGTGTGTCTCTGGTCACTGCTCTCAGAATACGATTGCAGAGATGGAAGTTTTACAATAGCTTTCAAGTAGGAGAGCGGGATTGTCTTAGCTATACCGGTTCTGTCAGCGCTCTTATTAGGGCACTTGATTTCAGTTGGTGCCAGAAAAGAACCAAATGGGCTCCCAGGGGCCCGAAGGGGTTAAATTCCCTTCTGCCATGTTACTGTAATGTATCCTGGAGCCAAGTGTGTAAACAGGGGCCCCTTAACTTGACCAATTGTTCATAATCACACACAGTATGCATCAAACAACTTAAACAAAAACACAACAGGGTTCTTACATCATTTGCATAATTTTCACACATCCTTCAACATGGGGGTCTATTAACTTCCTTTGTTTCTAACATTAGCCTTAACCTGCTCTCATGCTGTGATAAGAAGATTATTCATTTTTGTGCATTATGAATTATTACATATTTGTCATATCAATAGTTTTGTCTTACTTTTAGTTTTATGATAATAACCCTGAAAATATCCCTAATATACCCTGGCTTTTGTCCTTTGATCCATCCCTCAACTGAGATTTTACATGAGTGCACTATGAATAGAATACTGTACTTATTTTATTAACATAATGGTGAGTTAACATCACAACACTATTAAGATTTGGAACAATAAGGATATGATTATTTGCCAAATAAGGAGAAACAAACAACTAAATAAATGAATCATTCATATTAGGCCCAGCCTTTTCAGCTCTGGCATGTAGCCCAATCTTTGATTTTAAAGATGATATGAATAAACCACTCTGTCTTACTGTTCAGTTCAACTGAGATGTAAATGCTATGGACATTTCATTGTATAACTAGGGTGGCATTAACATATAAATTACCTTTAAATGAGGATAATCAAATTTAGAGTTTAAAACCCCAGCAATTCATGTCATCTTATGCAGCCTTTGACTGATGTAGTTAATTTTACATAATCAGATTGGGGGGAAAGAAGAAATGAATATTGTACAAGACAAAACGTGCTTCTAATGAACAAAAAGTTGCATCTTCCTTCAGGTAATTGGCAATTAAATATTCAGAGATTTTAACAGTTTAATGTTTTTGTGAGTTCATTTCATAAACACTGGTTCAAAAACTTTATTAAAATGTCTCACATTAATGTCTTTGTACATTGAAACAATTTCATGAAAGTGTCTGTGTCATATCTAAGTTTTTTCGATCCAGTTTTGCAGTATTTTGAACATGTACTCCTATAAATAATACACATTTAAAGTGGACTGCCACATTATGTGTGGTCTTTAAAGGAGTTTTCACATTTGGCCAGGTCACCTGCCAGTGTTTATCTGAGGAAATAAACATATTGTATACTTTAAGTTAAAATCTCAAATATGAATACATTACATTCCAAAAAATGCTGTAAAATCCTGTAAGACTATTTACAAAGCACACAGACTAACTCAAACAAACACACGGCGACACGTACGTTATATAGGCCTGGGTCAATGACACGATGCTCATTTTTGTGTCCGGATGTAAAAAATTATTCAAAAATACAACAAAAATGCCAGTTATAGTAATTTAAATACACCTTATGATGAAATGTTTTTAATTTCTGAAAAAAAAAATTCACATTTGTGAGGCTTAAAGAAATAAAAAAAAATAATTTTAGTGTAAATGGCTGGAGATTGTAAAAAAAAAAGAGGATTAAATTCTTGATAAAAGAAAAGTTGGTATTTGTTTTATCTTTCAAACAAAGCAGTTTGGTTTCAAATATTATTAATATTTGAAGAAGAAAGTCTGCCAAATCACTGAGTCATTGTGGTGTGACCAACAAGAAGAAAGACATTTTGTTTTCATGTGACAAGAATACCATAAAACCATATTAATGTGTGTCAAGATTTTTTTTTTTTTTTTTTTTTTTTAAAAAACACTTGTTATAAAAAGGGAATGTTTTGTTCAGGCTAAGAAAACTTCTTATATTCCTGAATGACTGTTCATGATATGATAAAATATTAGTTTGAAAACTTAAAAAAACTACAGATATTTAAAGTGCAAGGAAAGAATGTCAGACATTTTAAGGCAGATAAGTTATATTATATTATATTATATTATATTATATTATATTATATTATATTATATTATATTATATTATATTATATGTTTTATATTTACAAAAGATTGCCCCTCTGCCTCTTATTTGTCATTGATTCACATATACATGTGCATTTACGTGCGTGTAGAATGCTGACACATGATCTTCTTGAACGCTTTCCTAAAATCTCTGTTGAAAATGGTATAAATGATGGGGTTCACAGAGCTGTTGCAGTAACCAATCCAGAAAAAGAGATTAAACAGAGAATCCGGTATCGTGCAACTTTCTCGACATATTGCATGAAGGCTGTACGTGAAGAAGAATGGAAACCAGCAGAGCACGAACACCCCCATAACCACTGCCAGAACGAAGGTAAAGCGCTTCTCTCGCATCTGTGCCAGTTTTGACTTGGACAAAGACAGCTGACGCGCCTTCGGCTCCTGCTCGAGCTCCGACGCGCGGCTACATGCCCATGACAGCCGTCCATTTTGCTTTGGGCACGCGTGTGCACCTTCCACCTTCCTGCTCTTGGCGAAGCGCGAATTCCTGTGTCTGTTGGAAACGCTGCTCTCCTCCAGATCGATGTCGTCGAGCTCGCCTTTGCGCTCTCGACTGCCTGAGCTGTGGCTGCTGGGGCTCTCCATCTCAGACTTGCCTTTACGCACGAAGCAGGTCTCGGACTGCGACGGTTGTCGCTCCATCCCGTTCTTGGCCACGAACACGGTGGACGCGCGCTGTTTGGCCACCCTGTAGATCTTGCAGTACACCAAAATCATGATGAGACCAGGGGCAAAAAACGACACCATGCAGGAGGAGAGGATGTACCAGGTCTCGTTGTTCAGCAAACACTCCAGCTCGTCGTGTTTGGTCATGAGAAGCGGCGGGAAGGAAATCACCGCCGAAATGATCCACACCACCGTGATCATGAACTTTATTCTCCGCGGGGTTCTCTTTAGATTGTAGCTGACCGCTTTGGTGACCGACCAGTACCGGTCCAAACTTATGGCGCAGAGGTGGACAATAGACGACGTGCAGAAGAGCACGTCCAGAGCCAGGTAGAAGGCACACCAGGTGCTTCCAAAGTACCAGTAGCCCATCACTTCATTGGCTAGGGAGAATGGAATGACCAAAGTGGCCACCAAAATATCAGCAGACGCCAAAGAGACCAGAAAGAGGTTCTGTGGCGCACGCAGCGCGCGGCTGGTGAAAACGGCCACCACGACTAATACGTTCCCCACAATGGTCACCACGATGATCACGGTAACCACGAGAATGATGAGCACCGCCGCGCACTGTGAATGCGGCGGGGGTCTCGGCGCGCTCGTGGCATTAGTATCCGCTGATGAGTTCGGCGAAGTGAAGGTGATGGTAGTTAATTCCATTCTGAGGACCCTTGGTGCTGATCCCCCATTTCCAAGCGTATTCTCATCCAAGGCGCGCTTCGACTTCAAACTTGTAGACTCCAATCTGAAGCGCTGCGCAATCCGCCAAACACTCCACGCCAAGCGTATCATAACAAAGATGATGTGCTAACTTTTAAAACCCCCCGATAATTTGGATATATTTTATCTGTTTCAACTGCCTTTTTGGTGGGGCAGTGGAGAACCACAATGAGCCAAGACATGCTTTGTTTCCTAAAGAAGCGCGCGCGCGCGGAGACAAGAGGGTTGAGTCTTCGGTGCGCTCCAGTGTGTCGCGCCGAATAAATATGGGAGTGTTTGTGCCCTTCTCTCTCTCTCTCTCTCTCTCTCTCTCTCTCTCTCTCTCTCTCTCTCTCTCTCTCTCTCTCTCCCTCCCTCCCTCCATGGGGCGTCAAACAAGCTTTTGTTTCGGCGTGTGATTAATTAGCAATCAAGTATTGTAACTTTCGTTAATAAGTCATGAATGTACATGGAATATATATCAATCAAAGTTCTATTCCATTACCCAATAATGAATTATATATAATTATATAGTGATATTTATTTAATACAGTAGATGGTGGAGAGAACTGGCAGCTGTGATTGTCAGAACTTTATTAAAAATGTTACAAACATTATAGGATGGCAATGTGTTGTTACATTAATAAAATGCAGCATGAGCAAAAAATGTCAAGTAATATTTTAAATCAAATCCAAACAAAGATCTTGGTTCAACCAATAATATATTTAATAATAAATAAATAATTTAATAAAAAATAATTTAATAATAATAAAAGTAATAATAATAATAATAATAATAAAGTTAATTCATAAATATTTTTACAATATTTTACAATATATTACACACTGTCTTTATATATTCAATATATTACCATAACCAATTATCAGGTTTTTATTTTAGCATGCCTTAATTTTCTGTTACAATTAGCAATTTTTACAATACATAATCTTGTGCTGAAGTCAGTTACCCACCAATGTAATTCCCAGTGTGAACCGATACATATATTATGCCACATGCCTGTGCTTTGGGGTAATTTTGATGCTTCATTTTGCCCCACAGCTTTAGGAACAAATATCCCCATTTATTTTTAGAGACCTGATTGTTAACTTTCCATGCAATTATTAGGCCTGTAATTCTACTAGTGAGTATAGTAATCGAAAGTGGTCTATAGAGATTCATTGACTGCTTGGGCAAATTAAGTAGAATTTAAGATGTCAGTAGCCTATCCAACTAATAATACCCCTAGGCTTTTGCTATTACTAATCAAACTAAAATGAAATATGTTTTTTACATTTTTTTTATTATTATTATTATTTTTTTTTTTTTTGGTGTAAAAGCAGAATTCATGAGTTATCTAGCATTGCTGACCTACCACCAAGTCACAGTTATTCAACAAAGATGATGACCCTTAATGACCCTTAATGTTGAACACTGAAATCCATTCAGTACCGAGGCATAATGACTTTTTGGTATAGTATCAAAATGAGAGTGTTTGTAGAGCATGGTGCTGAATTAATAAAGTGTGTGGATGAAAATCGAAAGGCTGTTTAACAGTAGTTTGCATTTACTTAAGCCTTAAATATATCTACATCTGTCAACATCCCAAAACGTTTTGTGTATTTCCTGATTTCAATTCCTTTTTGAATCCCAGATTTTCAATGTAGTCTCAGAGTTTTGGGCCCAACTTTATTTTCAGGTCAGGAAAATAGAAGGATAAAATGCTTTCGATGTATTGCATTGAGGAGCTGACGATGGTAGAATGTTTTCTTCCCTGAAGGAGGTGCTGTAATTGTATGCATAAATGCAAAATGTACATAACGAAAACTGAAAGTTTGACTTCACTTTCAACTTGATTAGAGAAAGAAAACAGTCTGGGGAAAATAGTTTTAATTTATGTGCATGTTATTAAAAATGACACCAAATCTCTGTTTCTAAAGAGCACCGCCCCACTGCCTACTGCTCTGATGTGGAGAGCTCTAGGCCACACAAATATCACCAAAGACTATAGAATAACACAAGACATGTCACTCGTATTGTTTTGAATGGGATAAAGTGTAACGTGCAAAATGGCGGAATAAGTCCCGCCTTCAAAATAAGAGCCAATCGCCGACTGGTAAAGTCATCGCGTCACTGCAGCGGCCGTTAGAAGCACTGGTTTCTATAGAAACCCAGACGCGCGCCTCAGAAATGAGGCACGAGAGACGCGCATTTAGGTCTGCGCAGGCGCATTAGCTTCATCCAGCCTAAAAAATACTTTTTTTTTTTTCTTTTTTTTTTTCTTTTTTTGTCATGATTCCAGCGTTTGGAAAAAATTTTGAGACAATTGTTGTCAGATTTCATTGGCGATTTCAAATATGAAATTTAATCGGAAGCTTGGCAAACAGCTTTGGAGAATTTGATGTTTTCCCATTCAGAGAGATAGGAGCTGCATGGATGCCTGAGAGGCGTTTCTAAGATGGCCGCCGAGTGAAGTGACTTGTCTTAAAGGGACTTTGATATCACTCCACTCAAAACTGATTTCAGTAGAGTTTAATGTTAACATGTCCACAAGCTCAACTGCACAATAGTAAGCATATAAATAAACAGCTCTTAAAATACAAAGATTAGTAAATTAATATTATGCATGTTATAGTCGAAATTTTTACTGAACGCATGATGCATTCTGCGTAGACCTTCTCTGTGAAAAATATATAATTTTGCATATGAATTTGACTACAATAAGGTATCTTAACCCTAAAACGGCTGACATGCCGTAAGAAATAACAGTCAGAAAAATATATATTTTAAATTGAACAGAAAATTTTGACAATGTAAAAAAAAAAGTGTGCATATGTGTATTTGTTAAATAACATATTTGATACATCAGGCTTTTATGGCTCATATTGAAGATTATGGAGCTAATAGTCAAGGAGGAACAAAGTAAGATGAAATTCTGCAACAGTTTTTTAGCCAAGTTTTGATCATGTTGGTAAATTAGAGGCCTTAATGTACATATTAAATATGATACAGTAGGCTTTATAAATTTAAAGGGAAAGTTACAAATACAAATTCTATTATCACTCTCATGCTGGTCCAAACCTATATGACACTGCTTCAGGAAGCTTCGGAGTGTTATGAATTTTTTGTGTTGAATCATGATTCGGATTGTGTGTCAAACCGCTAAACTGCTGAAATCACGTGCCTTTGGCGCTCCGAAACGCTGATTCGACACGTTGATTCGACACACTGACTCATTATGCTCCGAAGCTTCCTGAAGCAGTGTTTTGAAATCGGCCATCACTATATAAGCCGTTATTTTGTTTTTTTGGCGCACCAAAAATGTTCTTGTCGCTTTATAATATTAATATTGAACTACTGTACTCACATGAACTGATTTAAATATGTTTTAGTACCTTTATGGATCTTGAGAGAGGAAATGTTATTGCTGGCTATAGGCCTCACTGAGCCATCGGACGTCAACAAAAATATCTTAATTTGAGTTCCGAAGTTGAACGAAGGTCTTACGGGTGTGGAACGGCATGAGGGTGAGTAATAAATGACAGAATTTTCATTTTTGGGTGAACTAACCCTTTAACTCAAATTTTTAATTTCAAAGAACTCAAAATTTTAAGGCAACCAGGTAACTTTTTTTAAGTTAAACCAACAATTATTTTTTTGTACAGGTTTGAAATGATATGAGGGTGAGTAAATGATGACAGAATTTTCATATTTGGGTGAATTAGTCAATAATTAAGATGCAGTTTTGTAACATCTATGATGCCTTAAAATATTGCCTCTGTAGGCAGATCACTAGAGCACATGAGAAAGACACTGCTGTGTTTTTTCTAAATGCTGCATTGCTAATGTCAGCAGTGGACTCGCTGTTTGCTGGGTAATCAACCGTTCTCTCTTTATGGCCCTTGATGGGCAAATGTTCTGGCTTCGGAAGTGCTGATTGATGCAATTACAAATTCAGTTGAGCCCTCTTAATTGTAATTAAGGTCGTAATTGCACAATAATATCAGAGCCAGAGAATGAAAAAAGTAAATGATAGATGCATATATACTATGAGCTTGAAAAGTGAGTACTGAGTAATGAATACTGAAGGTTCACAGTTTAATGAGTGGAGTGTTGCTTTCATTTGGTTGCTTTGTTCACAGGAGTTGTATCTCGGTCTAAAGATGTCATTGCTGCTGCTTCTTGATGAGCACAGATGTGTGTGGCAACTGTGCACATTTCTTACTCTTTATCTGCATATTGGCTCACATATCATGAATGTAATCACACAGGCTAACACACACTTTCTGTGGAATATCCCCACGGTCAGCGGGTTCTGAGGGTTTATGGACTCAGGGATGCTGAACTCCCTCAGTGTGTGTAATGTAGCTTTCTATGACGCCATTGCCACACGTGGCTGAAGGAATACAGATCCAACACAAGGTTATAAGATATTCTACAAAACATCCTTGAAATGGTTTTCGCTCCAGCCTATTTTGGTTTGTTCTCTTAGCTAATGAGCCTCCTTATTTAAAGCTTCAAAGGGGAGAAAAAAGTCAATTATAGAGCAGTCTCATCAAACCATGATTTCGTTGTTCATTTGTGTTAATTGTCATCCCTTAAAGTGCTTTTGGGGTTGATCACTGTCTTCATTGATGTATTCAGTTTAAAGTGACAGTTTGTAAATCATCTTAAATATTGTGCTGAAAAAAAGAAAATGTAAAATAGGTATAGAAATTAGCTTTTTTTTTCTGGAAACAGAAGCTTGGTTTATGTGTATAGAATCAATGTTTTATATTGTTGGTTGCACTTCATTTTCCAGTAAAATATTTGTTTGTATAACATCACTTGGGTTAATTCCATTTGACTTTGATAAAAGTCAATTAATTCAGATGTTACCACCACATAAAGTATAATTTTAGGATTAAAATTTTTTCAGTACTTAAAATATTTTGAAGATCGTTATATGATTGTGTAAGTACAGTTGTATATTTTACTGAAAAACAGGACTGAAAAAGTAAATGATTAGGATGCAGGGACGTGCACAGGGGGGTTGCTCAGGTTGCCCGGGCAACTGCCCATATGCCCTTCTCGGCTTACGTTGCCCTTCCGAGGTGGAAAAAAATAAAAAAAAATCGTACAATGGATGCAGAATTTCACGTAGGCCTAGATAAAAAATAAAAAATCGCAAAGCCTCATTCACTTCCATATTCGGGCACCCGTCCGAAAGTGAAAGTCAGTAGGGGAAGGGCAAACTCTGTTTACTTGGCTGCAGCGCTGCACGCGACCGTGCTGAGCCTGCATGAGCGGCACTAGAAGGAGATTGTCGCGGTTGTCGGGTGAGACGACTTAACATTGTCGGAAAGGTGAGTAAGGTTATAATCGTTAACGAAAACGAACGAAAACTAGGTGGGAAAAAACATCGTCGTTAACTGAAATAAAAATAAAAACGAGGCATTACAAAAAACGATAACTAACCAAAACTGTAATGTGTGTTTGGCAAAACTAACTAAAATAAAATAAAATTATAGATTAAATGTGCTTAGTTTTCATCTTTGTCAATGTCTTTCATAGAGCAAACGTTCAGCTGCATTTCATTTCCCTGCGTCTCTCACTCACGCGTCTCTCTCACATACTCGCGCGCGCACAGCCCCACCCCTCCGTGCACACCGCGCCTCCATGTTGGAAGCAAGTTCGCGAAAGGTTGGTATCTCGTGAAAACCTTTACACGATCACACATTAAAAAGTGGTATAAAAATATTTTTAATTCTGAATATAATTTTGTCAGTGTGTTAATGTCGACCCGAGAAGCGATTGCTAGTTAACTAGACGCAAGTTTGAGGTAAAATGCACTTGGGTTGGCGATGTCAAAACACTATTTAAGATGTGATTCAAGTAAGGGGCCGTTGAATTATTAGAAAAATAATGCACACCTGAGGTGGTGATTCGGTCACGACTCGAAGCGGAGTCAATTATTCCGCTTATACCATATAGACCGTGTTTTTTTTTTTTTTTTTTTTTTTTGGGGGGGGGGGTGCCCTTTTTTTAGGTCAGAGCAACTGCCCCTCAAAATTCCTGTGCACGTCCCTGTTAGGATGTTTAATAAAACTTCTGATTAAGACAAATGCATTGCATAGAAGTACTAAATGGATGTGGGATGACATTCACTGAAGGTTTGTATGTGATGCAGGGGCGTAGCCGTCATTTCAGAAGTAAGGGGGACAGAAATGTTGGGTGTAAAACCTGACCTTGGTCTAATTGATAGATTTTATTTTATTTTTTATTTCATATTTTAATTTGAAATCAATTTGCTTTAATAAGAAATCAAATACACTGCTGAACAATAACCAATATCTAATATTTTCCCCCAATATTTTATGACAATTTTATGAATGGTTTATGTACTACAAACACTTGTGCATTAAGTCCTCATGGATAAAAAAAGAATAAAGCAGAAAATACAGTACCTTTCAAAAGTTTGGAAACATTACAATTGCAATTGTACAGTTGAAATATGTCTCTTCTGTTTGCCAAGGCTGGATTTATTTAATAAAAAAATGCAGTAAAAACAGTAATATTGTGAAATAGTATTACAATTTAAAATAACTTTACTATGTGAAGATATTGTAAAATGTAAAATATATTTGGTCAAAGCTGCATTTTCAGTGTCACAAGATTCTTCAGAAATCATTCTAATATGCTGATTTGCTGCTCAAGAAACATTATGATTATTATCAATGTTGAAAATAGTTGTGCTGCTTCATATTTTTGTGGAAACCATGATACCATTAAAACATTTGTGCTAAGATTAAAAAAAGAAAAGAAATTAATACTTTTATTCATCAAGAATGCATTATGCATTAAATATATCAAAAGTGACAGTGATAATAAATGCAAATAAATGCTGTTCGTTGAACTTTCTATTCAACAAATAATCCAGAAAAAAAAAATGTATCATAGTTTCCACAACAATTTTAAGTAACTGTTTTCAATCAGAAATGTTTCGCATGCAGCAAATCAACATATTAGAATGATGTCTGAATGATCATGTGACACTGTGAAGACTGAGCAATGATGCTGAAAATTCAGCTTTGATCACAGAAATATATTACAGTTTACTATATGTTCATATGGAAAGCAGCTATTTTAATTTGTAATAATACTTCGAAAAATGACTGTTTTTACTGTATTTTTTATTAAATAATTGCAGCCTTGGCGAGCATAAGAGACTTAAAAAAAAAATAAAAAAATAAAAAAGGTTGTTAATTAGCACTGCATTATTCATATACTTTGCTGCAGATAAATACCTTGAGATGGCTTTAAAAACACACACAAACCATATCTTGTCGCATTGTCTTCATGTTTCATCAGGCAATACGTTTCTGAATTTTATTCAGCTGCTGCTACAGCGAATAGCTGAATAACTTCTATGAACATTCTGTGAGAGAGCGCCTATCTGTATTGAATTGTAAGAAGAGTGTCAATCAATAGATGTTGGAAATGAAGCCAAGTTGGTGTATGAACAATAAACCAAAAGTTTATGCCTTTAAAAATTCAATTCATGAGGAAACCAGATTAATTTCCAAAGGTGAGCTGTATGTGAAAGTCTGAGTAATGGCTATGTAGCAGAACATGTTCTTTCAAACTCAATGATTTGAGGTCTTGGCCATGTGATGGTACAAGATGATGTAAACCCATGGCATGCCCCCAAATGCATTAAATGCTCCGTTAGCCTGTGTTTAATAAACTATGCATCTATGTGGCATCTTGTTTGTGACAGTCCGTCACTCAGTTTTGGCCCACAAGGTCCAGAAGATGATTAATGGGGCATGTTGGTTGTGATTTTTCAAGGTGTGGAGCTTTAGGGGAACATCTATCATAGGTAGCTGGGCTGAAGTGTCATGGTATATGTGTCTTCTCATGATGTGGAAACTGGACACATTGGCAGACAGTAAATTAACTGCAACTTGGCTGGACAATGTTGGTAACATGAGAGACCATACAGTCAAGAAAAAGCTGCAAAAGGCTAAATGCAGCAGTCATTATTTTTTGTGTTTAACATCCCTCTGCAATGGCGCCTGCGTTCGTCAATATAGCTTGTAGATGTACTTGGCCATTCAGGTTGTTATGCAAAGAGAAACATTGCTCTTATTGCTAGAGATGAACTCACTGGAGGTGAGAAAAATGGGGGTGTGAGTGTGAGAATTAAACAGGGAGATACAACAAAGGAAAAAACAAGCTTGTTTACCTTGAATTATTAAATGAAATGCAGAAAGAAAATCTGTAGGAGTCCAGGACTGTCACAGCTCTGTGTCAAAGGTCAAAATGTGGCCCCTGTGACAAATTCCCAGGCTGCAGCAGCTTGAAGGAAAAACCCCAGGGCCCTCTCTGTTCGTGATTCAGATCCACAGGCAGTTTCTTTGTTCGCGTTTGACTTGCACACCCAGCTTCTTTGTTTTAAAAGAGAAACTGAGATGGGGGGAAAGAAAACCAAAAGCTAATCTCTCACCTATGCTTGAGCAAACAACATTCTCAGTTTCATTGTTGTAATATTATCTTCCAATAAATCCCCATGTCAATTTTTATTCATTTGAGACTCTTCATTAGCAGAATATGTGATTCTAATTTTTCAATCATATACAGCACTTAAAATTTAGATGGGAAGGAAAATGATATTTAATTGCTTTTAATTTCACCTTTGCGTTCCCCTGAGAAACTTAGCATTTTCTTGCAAAACATTTATGTTTGTTTGCAAAAGTATTGTGTTCCCCCGAGAAACATAGCATTTTCTTGCAAAACATTTTCATTCTTTCATTCAAAAGTTTTGCAAGAGAATGCAAAGTTTATCGGTGGAACGCAAAGTCTCTCAGGGGAACGAAAATGCTTTTTGCAAAAGCATTGAAATTCACTAAAAGTATTGGGACACCTGACCATTACACCAACAGGAATAGTAATGCCATTGCATTCTAAATACATAGATATTAATATGGAGTTGGTCCCCCCTTTGCAGCTATAACAGCTTCCACTCTTCTGGGACAGCTTTCCACAAGATTTTGGTGTGATTCAGTCAGAATTTTTGCCCATTCATCCAGTAGAGCATTTGTGAGGTCGGGCTCTATTGCGGCTCACAATTTCCATTCTAGTTCATCCCAAAGGTGTTTACTGGGGTTGAGGTCAGGGCTCTGTGCAAGCCAGTCAAGTTCTCATCCAACCATGTCTTTATGGACCTTGATCTGTGCACTTGGGCATGGTTATGCTGCAATAGAAAAGGACCTTCCTTAAACTGTTCCCACAAAGTTGGAAGCATAGCATTGTCCAAAATGTCTCGGTATGCTGAAGCATTAAGATTTCCCTTCACTAGAAGTAAGTGGCCTAACCCAACCCCTGAAAAACACCCCTCCTCCACCAAACTTTACAAATGGCACAATGCAATCAGGCAGGTAACATTCTCCTGGCATTTGCCAAACCCAGACTTGTCCATCAGGCTGCCAAACAGAGAAGCGTGATGATTCATCGTTCCACTGAACATGTTTCCACTGCTCTAGAGTCCAGTGGCTGCTTGCTTGGCATTGTACTTTGTGATGTGAGATTTGCATGCAGCTGCTCGACCATGGAAACCCAATCCATAAAGCTCCAACTGCATAGTTTGTGTGCTGATAATAATGCAAGTGAAAGTTTGGAACTCTTCAGCTATGCATTCAGCAGAACTTTGGTCACTTTTAGCTCTCGGTGACCCTGCTCTGTGACTTTACGTGGTCTTCTGCTCTGTGGCTGAGTTTCTACTGTTCCTAAATGTTTAAACTTTCCAATAATTCCACTTTAAGTGTTAGTTCAATTAAAATTAAAATTCTGTCATTAAGTGAAGTTCTTAAATGTAATTTAGGGAGGAGCGAGCCCATCTAATCTTCCAATCAACAGCCAGAGTATAAGCAGCTGCTTACCTCTCTTCAGTCTCAGCTGTTCCAGCATCCCTCCACCTCCTCAAACTCCACCTTTATCTCAGGTACCTTGCCCTATGTAATCATATCCTATATTTATTAACTGGGGGGTGTATCAGAGCTCGAGCTGAAGATGCTTCATCAAGCCCCTCCTCAGTGGACAGCAAGAGAAATTAGCTAACCTAATACCCTAAAGATTATATGGGCAAACAAACTCGTTAATTACTCACCCATGTCATTCCACATCCGTAAGACCTTCGTTCATCTTCAGAACTCAAATTAAGATGTTTTTGATAAAATCCGATGGCTCAGTGAGGCCTGCATTGAAAGCAAGTTAATTTACACTTTCAAACACCCAGAAAGCTACTAAAGACATATTTAAAACAGTTCATGTGACTACAGTGGTTCAACCTTAATTTTATGAAGTGGCAAGAATCCTTTTTGTGTGCCAAAAAAAAAACAAAATAATGACTTTATTCAACAATATCTGGCGATTTCAAAACACTGCTTCATGAAGCTCTGAAGCTTTATGAATATTTTGTTTCGAATCAGTAGTTCGGAGCACGTATCAAACTGCCAAAGTCACATGAAACATTGAAATTTCGAAACACTTACGATGCAATGAAGCCTAATTTACTGAAATCACATGACTTTGGCGCTCCGAACAACTGATTCGAAACAAAAGATTTGTGAAGCTTCAAAGCTTCATGAAGCAGTGTTTTGAATTCGCCAGATATTGTTGAATAAAGTCATTATTTAATTTTTTTTTTTGGTGCACAAAAAGTATTCTCGCTGCTTCATAACATTAAGGTTGAACCACTGTAGTCACATGAACTGTTTTAAATATGTCTTTAGTAGCTTTCTGGGTGTTTGAAAGTGTAAATTAACTTGCTTTCAATGCAAGTTAATTTACACTTTCAAATTGTAAATTAACTTATGAGTGTGAAACGACATGAGAGTGGGTAATTAATGACAGAAATTTCATTTTTGGGTGAACTAACCCAGTTGACTGTGGAATATCTAGCAGGGATGAAATTTCACAAACCAACTTATTGCAAAGATGGCATCCCATCACAGTATGCTTGAATTCACTGAGCTCTTCAGAATGACCAATTTTTCTCCAACAACTGTTTGTAAATGCAGACTGCATGGCTTGGTGCAACTGAATTTCATAATTAAGAGGTGTGACCCAATACCTTTGTCCATTGGCCAATGTATTGTTGGAGGTTTCATATATGCCGCGCATATATAGGCATGAAGCATCCAACACTACATTGGCCAGTGTCTCAGTTTCATTGTGGCCAATGTGGAACAAATGTTATGATGGTTTGGGCTGCAATATCATGGCATTTCCTACTGTGCTTAATAGGCGCCACTGCCAAGAACTACCGAACCGTTCTGAAGGACAATGTGCGCCTAATGGTTCAAACACTGTACCCTGAAGGGGTTGCCGTGTATCAGCATGATAATGCACCAGTACACACAGCAAGACTTGTGACAGAATGGTTTGATGAACATGAAAGTGAAGTTGTTCATGGCCTGCACAGTCACCAGATCTAAACTTTTTTGAGCCACTTTGGGGTATTTTGGAGGAGCAAGTCAGAAAACATTTTTTCTCCACCTGCATCACATCACGATCTGGCCACTGTTCTGAAAGAGGAATGTCTAAAAATCCCTCTGGCTGCTGTACAGGACTTGTATCTGTCAATTTCAAGATGGATTGATGCTGTTTTTGCCACAAAATGAGGCCCTACACCATACCAATACATTATTGTGGTCTAAAACCAAGTGTTTCAGTTTCATTGTCCAACCCTTTTAAGTATTCCAGAGAGTCACTAATGAATAAAAACTGACATAGTTTTATTGACTTATTTATTGACTTATTGACTAGTGATATTCAACACATGTATAATTCTATCAAAACAAGGGTATTAGAGATTTCTATATGAGAGAATGTGTCTTCAGACTCCAATAAGCCAATTACAAACAAAAGATGCTTAATCCTCTTTAATTCAAACACGGAGAGTTGCAATAAACAATAATTAATCAGTTTATTTGCTTTAGTCTGTTTATTGTACTCTTTGTATGACACAGTTTGTTGATCTTGGCATATCCAATAGGCTTGGTAAGTTTGCTTATCTATTCAAGCCCTCTATATCACTCAGTTACACTGTACAACTCCATCCACCAATGAATATGAATCCAAAGTGAATACGAAATATGATGTGACTGAAAGAATTGGTAAGTAAAGTGAGATGGCAGCTATGCACAGTGTCTCAAACCATGCGCAGTACTGCATGCATATGATGAAAGATTTCCTTCTTCTTTCTATTACAACCTTTACTTTTTCTCTTGACCTTCAGTCCTTATTCATTAGAGATGGGAAATTATGACATTACCAGACTCCTTTCCTACCGCACTGAGATAATTATCAAGTCTTTGATTTATATAACCCGAGGCGTTCGATTTTTTGAAAGAGCTAATAACGCTGACACTTACATGCTATTGAAAGCAATTTCAATAGCTTTTGGCAGGGATGTCTCAATCATAGTCATTTAAATGAATCCTACAGTTCAAAGTGTTAAGTCACTGCATTTGAGAGATTTCTGGCTCACATCTGCACAGTAAGCGGAAGTGGGTGCTAGATGATAGAGAAACACAAGATGATAGAACATTTGACAAGCGCAACCCTTGCAATGCTCAGATAAGTGAATGCGGAAAAAGCATCTGTCAGATTTCAATGGGCGACTGCTAAATGAGGATGCCATTTAAACTGCTACTTTTGGATGTCTGTAGGTGCTAATTGGATGATGTGGATTCAGTTGGGCACATGTAGATAATAAAATGTTTCCATCTCTGGTTTGTTTTGAATTATAGAGCTGTAACAGTTAGGGCTTGGTTAAATATATAAAATATATCTAGATATAATATTAGATCAGATATTGCTTGGACTTTCAGTATATTCTTTTAAATCACATCATTAGCCTATCTCTTGTAACAGGGTGTTTATTGAACTTGAACACTTTTTGCTATATTAAGATCACACTAAAACTTTTTTTTAAATGTATTTAACATTTATATTAGCAATGGATTTTTTTCTTTTTTGTAGATTTTTATTGTCCCAGTCCCAGAATTTTAATTTTAAAATGTTCTTATTATTGTATTTTAAAGGTTCCTAATTTTGTTTTGAAGATCTCCCACAATAGGCAGTTCTTCCAGGATTTTGCAGGACTTTTCTGATTTGCGTCAATATTTGCAGCATTTTTTGTTGTTTTGCAGTAAAAATATACAACAGACAACATTCTTTTAACATCGTTATTACTTTTCTGACCTTGAAAACCATTGAATTCTGCTGTGAATTCACGAGTTCACATATACATATGATTAGATAGAGATAGTAATGCGTATTTGGCGTGCTGTCCAGGGGGAGGGCTCCGAGCTCGGAATTTTGGCCCGAACCCAGAGTACTCCCCCCGGATGTGGTTATGAGAGATGGAATTTAGAAGTGAGGAGATGGGGTGGTGGAGGGATGCTGATAAACTGTCAAACGAACGGAGGTAAGTGTGCCGTATATATACCTCCATTGGTTGATTAGCTGAATGCTTTCCACCTGTGATAATTAGTCTAATAATCTGCACCTGCTCCTCCCGAATTTTGTTAATAAAACATCATTTCAAGTGCTTTCTTCCCAGTGCTGTGTGATTATTGGTCAGAGGTTTGCAGAGTTGACTATAGAGACCCTTTTCACAGACTGTGATGACGTTTTTTATCGGTCATCAATATCTTAAACCCTGCAACGTTTTTTATATTTTCATTTTTTTTTTTAAATGTATGTACATTTATGTACTTAGTATTATATTACCTTTATATTACGCGTTAACTATATTAACTTTAAATTACGCGTTAACTTGATTTTTACAAAAATCAAGTTAACGCTGCTGTGAGGGTGTTTCTTATACAGCAGCTATGGGAGTGGCAGTAAAAATTACATCTTTCTCTTTTCTGACTGCCGTTATCAATCACTCTCTATTTTTCTCCTATGAAAGTTGTGAAAAAACTATTGCAGAGTTTTTCTTTTGCTATTTGAGAAAATGGAAACACAAAAAAATATATATTTAATGTATTCTCTCATTCACCGCAATAAAATTTTACCCAACTATGACAACTTCCGCTTCTGAGAAACCCGGAAATGTGAAAAGGGTCTATGGCCCTGTCCCAAATGGCACACTTCATGTGCACTTTTGGTCTTGTGGACTTACAATGGCCGCTGTGTGTGCGTGTCCGTTAAGTCCACAAGACCGCATGGTGTCCCATTCGTCATTTAAGCTTAAAGAAGGGTGCTCGAGCCCCCCCTTTGCAGCTGCTACACGCCCTCGATGCGCACTTCTGCTGAGCCCGCAAGACTGTGTGAAACGCAGAGGACTTTACCCAGCAGTCAAAGCGACATTATGTCGTGAAAGTGCAGACTGAGACCGTGAGGGTTTAGAGTGCCATTTGGGACAGGGCCTATTATGCTGCCTTCACTTGCTATTGGAAATTTGATAATTCACACTTCTGAAGTCATAATTACGAGCTCATTGTGTTCAAATTTTGAAATAGGAGGGCATTCATGTGTAATTTTTACCTAGGAAACTCGTTTTTACAATAATTCCGAGAGTGAAGGCAGCATAAATGCATGTTGTGATGACGTCACGGGACGTGTCTAATGCTGCCTTCACATGCTATAGGAAATTTGATAATTCCCACTTCCAAAGTCATGAGTATGAGTTCATCGCATTCAAGTTTAAAAAATGGGAGGGCGTTCATGTGCAATTTTTACCTAGGAAACTATTTACAAAAATTTCGAGAGTGCGTGAAGGCAGCATAAGCCCAAAAAATCTGTGGAAAATCTGCGGCAGTTAAGAAAAAATGCAAGCTTCTCCAAATATTGCAGAGTTTGCTTGATTTTGCGTTAAATTCAGCAATCGCAGAATCGCAAAATCCTGGAGGGACTGAATAGGTTTACATGCATCCACAGTCAAAAACACTAGCCAGATGGCCCAGTCTGTTGTGATTGGTCTAAGCGCTAATTATTCACATCCTTTGGAAGTGCATGCAGAGTGGAAGTGGATCTAGAAGGTAAATGTGGCCCAAATCTGATTTTTTTTGCCCACATGTGACTCATATCTGACAGTGTGAACAGTACAAACCACATGGAATCTGATCTATTCACTTCTGATTTGTGCCTCTTTCATATGTGGTACTAAATCTGATACAGGTCAGATGTTTTGTAATGCGACCGCAGTGTGAACAGTCAAATCGGAATTTGATTTATACGTCACTCGAGATCAACATCAACATCAGTCTATTCAAAGATTTTACATACCCAACGTTATCAAGGCAGTTGCGAAAGGTAGTCAGAAGGGAAGTAATGTGTCAGAACCCCTAAGTATTAAGAGTACGTTTTTATTGTTTCATAATTTTATAATTTCCATCACACTGATCACTTTTGTCCCTTCTCAAGTATTTATTTAATTTAATTTCCTTCACAGAATGCTATTAAGCAGAATACATTTGAAATGCGATGGAAATGAAACTTTCAGACAACAATGACAGAATTTTTTTGTTATGTATATGAATGACTCAGAAAAGACTTTGATCTCAGAATATAACTTAAACGTTTGGTTTACATATGCTTTGGTTTTACCTTGCATATTCATTTTGTTTCAGATGTGCTTTGTTATCTTTAACATCCTGAATCTCATTTTATTAAACAAAAGGCACATTTAACATCAAGGTATCATCAAGGCCTCAGTCTGACCTCGAGATCTCAGGCCTATTGATGTTCTATCATGAAAGATTTAACCTGGTTGCATGTATCATGAAGTGGAATATGTCAGGGATGAAACTATATTTAGCCCTCAGCGGGTGGGAGTGTGTTTGTGCTTATGGCAGGATTATCTCTTGACAGTTTCAGTGTTGTCACCGAATCTTTACATCCCACATTTCAAGCACAGTTTATTGAAAAGCCTGCACTCTTTTAATATGTCAGTGGTGAATTAGGTCTGATATGATGTGAATTCATCAGCACATATCCATCACAAGATTTCTGTTAGTTAGGCCTGTGTTTGATAGTCATTAATGCTCAAAAAGACTTTGGAATAATTCCTCGGGCCCTATCATACACTGGCGCAATGCGGCGCAATGTATTTTGCTAGTTTCAGCCCAACGCAGTTATAATTTTCACGTCCAGTGCCACGTTGTTTAAATAACAAATGCATTTGCGCCCGTTTGTGCGCCCAATGGCATGCTGGTCTGAAAACGAGGTGTGTTCAGGTGCTTTGTTGGCATGTTGCTATTTTGAGGCAACTGAAATAGACTGCGGCATTGACCAACTGAAACCTGGTCTTAAGTCAACGGCGCAGTATTTATTTTGTTATTTAAAGAGCGCGTTATTAATATGCGCCTCTAGGCGGGTTCACAACACGCATACATTCTGCTTATGACAGACACAGGAACATGTAGCAGCACACAAACATGCCAAATATTAAAAATGTAAAAAAAAAAAATTACAATGTAAAAGATTATTATTGTGTGCTTTGGTGGAATCCAGCTTGTCCCGTAGATGGTCTGCTTGCGCGCTTTAACCTCGCACAATAGCAGATCATTAATAGCCATAAAATAATTAAATTAGTAAATTAGCCAATTTTGTTTAAATTAAGGATTGGAGAAATGAGTACACCCTAGATTTAATTCAACAAATGTATTATATTCTAACACTTAGTATGCCCTTGATAATTTTGAATATACTGCTCGGACCCTTCTTGGCACGGAGTGCACAAGTTCATGACAAATTGTCACATCTGTCCTGTTTAACTCCTGGATGATGAGCTCCTTAAATGCCCTGCGCTTTAATGGGGAGTGTTGCTCAACTCGTCTCTACAGAATCCCCCACAGGCGCTCAAGAGTGTGAAGATTGAGTGCAATACATGTCCACACAAGGTTTTTCACCTTGGGAGAATGCATATCTTCATTGTCATGTTGAAAAATGCCCAACAATGTAGGAAATGAGAAAAGGGTAACATCTTCTGTTTCAAGTTTGTGCATTAATTTACACAGTGGTGTGGGAATTCATGACAGCATTGATAAAGCACAACTCCCTCACACCTTCAGCACTCATTCATCCCTATATAAGAGCTTTACTACCACTGAACTTTACTGTGGGAACCAGGCACTTCTCACTGTACTTTTCCTCTAGCAACACCATAACGTTTTGGATGCTGTTAGATCCAAAATGATTGATTTGGTCTCATGAGACCAGATTATTGATTCCCAGAATCTATATTTTGTAAATATGGGCTTTGGAAATGTCTGACTTTATTGTGCTTTGGCTATAGTAGGTAGTTCCAGTGAGAACAACAACCATGCATGTAATTTCTGCAGGCTGCATCTTACTCTGTGAGATAATCAGTTACTCTTTTCATAGCTTTTGCTGGCTCTGAGACACTCGCTTGGTATTTCTCCTGCTCTTTGTCTAGAAAAAAAATCCCTCATCACTAAATGAAAGCTTAAAATGAAGGCCTGATTATTTCTGGGGCCTTGTCACACGTCCATTGTTTTTGAATTTCTGTGTTACTTTTGCAAAATTTTTACACTTAAAGCAATGATTTGGTAATTCTCTTGTTCCACTGTCCTCTTTTGTGCTAAGAAATAAGTCTCCTGACAGTTCTCTCCCGAGTGCTTTCATTGTTGTCAGCATTAATTCTTAGAATGATTCAGTGGACTATATAACACTTTTAATTGTCAAGAAATTACTTCTCTTTAAATGTTTTGGTTCAACATACTTAACTGTTGATCAGTTATTGTCTTAAACTTAATAAAATTAAATTAAAAATTTCTGGTGTAAGTAACCTTTAGGAGGGTGTACTCATTTTTGCTACACAACATTTTATCACCTTGATAAGAAAATTTTATTTTCCTGAATAATTTTGACATGCTTCTTTAGTAATTGATTAAGCAGACTTGCTGGAACAACTTGCACTTGCAGTGGCATCTCTTCTTTCTTTGATGACGTGTTTACTGGTGTGAGGGCGGGACAACCTGTCACTCACATGAGATCACAGCAAACCACAACCATTCAATCACTTCCTGGCAGACAAAATCATGTTCTGACCACTGATCATTTATATAGATCAGTGGTCCCAACTTACATTTTTTTCATGCTTGAGTAGTCATTTCACTCGGATATACATCACAAGAGGGAAGAAAAGACTATCACATTTCCATTTCATGCCAGTTTTAATGTGTGGAATATTGAATCCCATAATAGATAGTTTTCAACCACCTATTTTTATGCAAATTTTGGGATATTGCATGAAAAACGCTAGATGGAAACACCAAGATGCGCATAAATTCCAAAAATGTGCAAAAAAACAAACAAACAAAAAAAACAAACGTTTGCGCTCAAATGAGGCAGTTACATTTTTATCCTATAAGAAGACATTGTAACGAAGCGGGACTGAGGCAGAGATCCAAATGCAGCATTTTATTAAAGTAGAGTGGTCGTACAGGCAGGGTCAAAACAGGAACAGTAAGGAACAGGCAGAATCGTAGTTAGGGCACAGGCAGTAGATCGAGGCAGGCGGATATCATTCACAGAACAGTATAACAGGCAAGGGTCAGGACAGGCAGCAACGGGTCAAGAACGGGTAACAGACAGGAACAGCAACAACAGGTAAACAGGATATAAACGCTCGGAAATGACACACAAGGTAATCAAGACTTCGCGGTGTGGTGATTAGTGTGGAGTGATTGTGAAGTGAGTGCAGGTGATGAGCAATGGAGGATCATGGGAAATGTAGTCCGGGATGTGACAGGAACAGACGTGATCGTGACATAACGCCCCCCTCCCGGAAGGCGCGTCCTCGCGGCGTAGATGACACCAATAGGGAGGGGGGGGGGTGCATTGGAGCTCTAGTGGCGGACAGGAACGGAGTCTCCAATGCAGGTTCCCGGGCCGCCATGGCGGGTCAGGTGCCACGGGCAGCCATGGTGAGTCCGGAGTGTCAGAAGGCCATGGGGGATCAGGTGGCTTGGGTAACCTCGGCAGGTCAGGTGGTCTGGGGAACCACGGTAGGTCAGGTGGTTTGGGTAGCCACGGCAGGTCAGGTGGTTCAGGCAGCCACGGCAGGTCAGGGGGTTCAGGCAGCCACAGCGAGACAGAGTCCGTGATTGACCACGGTGGGTCAGAGTGCATTAACGGCCAAAATAGTTCAAAGGCCAATGACGGCAGTGGCCGAGCAGGGTCCCCACCCACAAGCTTCCCACCCCTAGGTATACTGCCCCCCCCCCAAAAAGTTCTTGGGGAAATCCACAGAGGCCCTGGCGGGTTCATGGGCAAGGAGCTCGGGCGGCGCCGGCAGGGCAAGGAGCTCGGGCGGCGCCGGCAGGGCAAGGAGCGCAGGCGGCGCCAACAGGGCAAGGAGCGCAGGCGGCGCCAACAGGGCAAGGAGCGCAGGCGGCGCCAACAGGGCAAGGAGCGCAGGCGGCGCCAACAGGGCAAGGAGCGCAGGCGGCGCCAACAGGGCAAGGAGCGCAGGTGGCGCCGGCAGGGCAAGAAGCGCAGGTGGCGCCGGCCGAGCAAGCAGCTTGGGCGTAAGAGGGGGAAGAACGGAAGAAGCCTTCCTCCTCCTTCTCTTCCGAGGATGAGGCGATGCGGCCATCTTGTCCGTAGACACAGGCGATGCGGCCATCTTGTCCGTAGACACAGACGATGCGGCCATCTTGTCCGTAGACACAGGCGATGCGGCCATCTTGTCCGTAGACACAGGCGATGCGGCCATCTTGTCCGTAGACACAGGCGATGCGGCCATCTTGTCCGTAGACACAGGCGATGCGGCCCTCTTGTCCGTAGACACAGGCGATGCGGCCCTCTTGTCCGTAGACACAGGCGAACTTGAGAGCATTGCAACCGGAGTACTTGAGAGCGTTGCAACCGGTTGGCTTGAGTGCGAAGCGACCGCCGGGCTTGAGAGCGAAGCGGCCAGTGGGCTTGAGAGCGAAGCGGCCACCGGGCTTGAGAGCGAAGCGGGCACCGGGCTTGAGAGCGAAGCGGCCGGCGAGGACTTGGGGATGCCAGCTGCTCGGACCGTAGACAGTGGAGGATCAGCCACACTGGACGTTGCTCTGGGCGATCAGCGGAGGCGTGACGTTGCTCTGGGCGATCAGCGGAGGCGTGACGTGGCTCTGGAAGATCAACGGAGAGGTGACTTGGCTCTGGAAGATCAGCGGAGACTTGACTTGGTGTTGTTGTGGTAACAGCCATCTTGTGGGTGTTGTCTGGCGTGGCAGCCATTACATGAAGAGACGAGGTGTCGCGTTCCTCCGCGACACCCACAGTAAAGCTAGAGCCACTCAGTTGTAATGCCAGATCTATATATTGTTCTAGAGTCCCATCAGGATCATGCAGTGGCATGAGGGAACTGAGCGGATCAGAAAGTCCCCCACGAAAGAATATCATGAGACATACTGTGTCAAAGGTTGTTAAATGTGCCAGTCCAATAAAATCCTCTAGATAATCCTCAATCGTTCTGTCTCCTTGACGGAGACACATTAACTGGACAGAATGACTCATATTAGCTGAGACAGGAACACTCACGAAAGCTGCTGGATTTCGGTGTGGCGAAGTCTTCTGTAACGAAGCGGGACTGAGGCAGAGATCCAAATGCAGCATTTTATTAAAGTAGAGTCGTACAGGCAGGGTCAAAACAGGAACAAACAGGAACAGTAAGGAACAGGCAGAATCGTAGTCAGGGCACAGGCGGATATCATTCACAGAACAGTATAACAGACAAGGGTCAGGACAGGCAGCAACGGGTCAAGAACGGGTAACAGGGAGCAACAGGGAGCAACAGGGAGCAACAGGGAGCAACAGGAACAGCAACAGCAACAGGGAGCAACAGCAACAGCAACAGGGAGCAACAGCAACAGCAACAGGGAGCAACAGCAACAGCAACAGGGAGCAACAGCAACAGCAACAGGGAGCAACAGCAACAGCAACAGGGAGCAACAGCAACAGCGAGCAACAGCAACAGGGAGCAACAGCAACAGGGAGCAACAGCAACAGGGAGCAACAGCAACAGCAACAGGGAGCAACAGCAACAGGGAGCAACAGCAACAGCAACAGGGAGCAACAGCAACACCGAGCAACAGCAACAGGGAGCAACAGCAACAGGGAGCAACAGCAACAGGGAGCAACAGCAACAGGGAGCAACAGGAACAGGAACAGGAACAGGAACAGGAACAGGAACAGGAACAGGAACAGGATATAAACGCTCGGAAATGACACACAAGGTAATCAAGACTTCGCGGTGAGGTGGTGTGTGTGACAGTCCTTTATAGTCCTGGTAATGAGTGGCAGCTGGGTGTGGTGATTAGTGTGGAGTGATTGTGAAGTGAGTGCAGGTGATGAGCAATGGAGGATCATGGGAAATGTAGTCCGGGATGTGACAGGAACAGACGTGATCGTGACAGACATTCACATAAACTACTAAATCCGTCGATGTGCAACAAAAACTGTGACTTTGCCTCAACAGTGGATGTGACTGGATAACTGGGCTTTATCGCACAGCATTTCAAATGTTGGTTTTAAGCATTCTGAAATGCCTGAGCCAAAGTCTGTCATCAGAATTATTTGGTATAATTACCTCACAGAAGTGTTTTGTCTGCTTGTTCTTAGACGCAAGTCATTTATGTAGGGGAAAAGAGTGAAACTGAAGTGTAGCCAAGTATAGTGTCTCTGCATTTCACCCATCCAAGTGCACACAGCAGTGAGTATTGAACACACACCCCCAGAGCAGTGGGCAGCCATTTTTGCTGCGGCACCCAGAGAGCAACTAGGGGTTAAGTCCTTTCTCAAAAGCACCTCAATTTTGGATAATGAGAGTGGAAGAGAGCGCTGTTCATTCCTGCCGGTATTGAGACTCTAACTCTGTAACCTTCGGATTACAAGTCTGACTCTCTAACCATTAGGCCACAACTGTCCCCAAAGGAAAAAGCCACAGCGGCTTCCCAGATTGCAGCAACTTCAATTTTTTATAATAGATATTTTGCACCAGTTTCCCTGGAAATGTCGATTTTGTTTTCCTGAACACATGGGATGGAAACGCTGCCTTATTCGCAAATGTTTTATGCAACATTGCAGTTTTGCACATAAAATTCTCAACTTTGAATGGAAACATGGCTAATGCAAAATGTTAAAAGATCTGTACACAAAATTGGGTAACACTTTATTTTACAGTGGCGTAGTTGCACGTTACTATATGTACTTAATTACAAGTAACTAACCTTAAACCCTTACCCTAACTGTAACTCTATAGTAAGTACATGTAGTTAATTAACAGAACTCAGTACTTATTTAAGTAATTACAATGTAACTACGGCACTGTAAAATAACTGAATTAAAAATGCTAAATAAACCTTTTTTTTCTATTTACAAGATGGGGTGCACTCATTGAATTAAGGTTTCAACACAACATGAATCAATATAACAACAATACAGTATTCTAGTCGTATAATGCCTATTGTTTCAGCTACTATATATATACAAAACAGGTATTATAGTGTATAGTAAACTAGGCCTATTCAAAGCCCTGATGTGTGAGTGTAAAGCTCAATGATGCCATCCAGTGTTTATCAAATGCACTGCAGCCATAAATGGATTTTTAATTATAGCGGATTATATTTTCTTTTTCTTCACATATTATTCTATGAGGATGTCATACTCTCATGGGAAGTGATGTACCTCACATCAAATTTGGAGAGTAAATGATTCGCATATTTTGCACCAGTGGTCTGATATTCAAGTTAACAGATACGTCGGTGAAATTAAAATAAGTGCAAGCCAATCTCTTAAATATGTTTCTTAAATGTCAATTAGCTTTACTATTACCATTACATAATGATCTATAGCGCGTTCATAACAAACTGCATCTTTGTTGTACTCTACTTGTCAACATCCGCAAAATTGACCTATTTTTGTGACTCCCATGTTTGGCCTGCCTCGCTGGCGTAAACAGTGTGGAGGCGTCGAGCGGACAAGCGGACCAATCATATCGCTCGTTTCAGGAGCAGCCAATGAGCGGGGCGCTTCTTATCGCGCCCTGAAACTCTCACGGCCGCCATGATGCTTGTTTGCCTTCAGTGAGAAAGAGCAGCGGATCAGAAACAAAGGAAACGCGCACTCGTCTTTGTGAACTGGTATGAGCTTACAGGTAAAACGAATACCAGTTTGAGGCGTTCCAGTTGTTTCTAGTGATATATAAGCAAGGGATTTTGTTTCTTTTTTTATTGCTTTGCGATTAGTGTCGGCCCAGTTTTGTAAATGTATAATCGCTTGTTAGCCAGTTAGCGTATGAGCTAATTTGCTCAATCTGAACAGAGAGGAAATGATGAATCGATAAGATTGTGATCCTCTAATCTCCACTTTGCGTGTGTGGGCGCTTTAAAAACTATGACTGATTGATGAAATTATCAATGAAGCGATTCTAAGTGTTGATCTATGTTGTTGGTTATGTAAGCAACCTGCTGTGTCCGTAGGGAAGCTACATAAGCTAACACATTATTCCCCTACATTAATTAACACCATACAACCTCTTCATAGTTTACTTCTGTGGCTTCCAGGCGATTAATATCGCACAAATGCATTTGCGAAGTTAAGTCGATGTTTGTTTAGAGAGGCCCCCTACTGTAAACGGGTATCGCTTTAGTAGGGGGTCCGATTAAACTAATTCACTTCAGCAGTTAGACAGCAAATCTGTCTCAAGCACACGTTATCATCTAAAGCCAGTTCATTTTCTAATTGCTTGCTTTTAATCGACTCATTGAGACGCCCTGCAGGTTGCAGTTCTCCCCATAATTCAGGCTCGCTCAGCTAGCAGTCCTAGCTCTGTAACGTGGCTCTGGGAAGTAAGCACGAGGTGGTGGTGTTTTTGTTTGGGTTGCGTTGCACAGCGATGATGAAAGACCTAAAATGACGCGCATCTGGCCTGTTGGTTAAGTGATTAGTTGGCGATTAACGCTGCAGTTATATAATGGAAATATACCGGCACCGTGTTTAAATGGAGAGAAGTTGTTGAGGGTTGCAGGGACTTCAGTTGCACCGTTGTTTCATGGGATTTGTAATATGAGCCGCCTTTTTTTCTTTCTGTGACATGTCAGACTAAAATTGTACTCTTGACGGGGTTCTATATGAAATTTGTTTCGATACAATAGCCATTTGCCTACAGTGCCAGCTGCACGCGCAAGAACGCGAATTTACTAAGCGTTAA